>NC_134476.1:32583260-32732137 GCF_964194025.1 Convolutriloba macropyga | reverse complement strand
GTTTTTTTTTACTATGATTATTGTCTGAACAGTGTAAAAAGTGACATGATCATAATCTGTTCATAGTAAAAATACAGACTGAGAATACTCTGATTCAGCGCTGATTTACAATGTTACTATGATCCGGGATAGCTTCACTATTTCTAAGTCTGATGAGTTTTTAAAGTCTATTTCTCATGGATTTTTTTTTCACTCTAATTACTACAAGTACAAAGAAAACTTCATGATGTTCATATTATACGCAGAATTGGTCGAGTACCTCAGAAATTTGCTCTTAATTTAAACAAGAAAGGCATAGTAGGTGTTATGATCAGTGTTATGGTCATAGTAAAAATGATGATGATGGTTTCATGACTCAGTGCTGAAATATCATGAGACTCAGAACCGGATATATTAAGTCATATTTATATCTATATGATGTCAAATTTTCTCACGCACAGAGATGCCAGAAAGTACCAATCAGCAATAAGTATTTTTTAAACCACTATAAGTAATTAGACTTTTAGGCAATGGTATGTACCAGTTCAACTTCTTTTCACCTCGGATTCATTAAAACCAGCCATAATTTAACACTGTATGATTCCATCTTGCTCTCACCGCAAAGTTTCCACCCAAAAAACCTTTCCGGCTTCCCCTAATTTTGATTTAAAAAGGTGAAAAGGCCGCATCTTATTTATCAGTTATGTTTTTTAAAATTTTTGGCTAATTAAAATGTTGCTAACATGAATCATGGAAAACAGCAATTGGCAGCATATATCTACTCGTTTAAAAAGCTCTACAGTTAGTAATGCGAGCTCATGTACCCCGTGAGGAACATAGCTTCCAGTCTGTTGATGGAGTTGATTTGTGTGGTTATGGTAGTGATGCAAATTGGACGTCTGAAGAGACGAAGACCTGCCCGAGTTGCCATGGAGATAGCCCAAGACAGTCGAAGCTACATTGGCTGCGTTTGTCGGAGGCAACTGGACGCTGTATGAGTTGCCAACTACCCTATGGCAACTTCCACATGCGATAGACGGAACTCCGCCTCCGATTCCGCCAAGTCCGATGCCGGTTGATGCGGTTGCACTTGTGCCACCTCCGCTCGTTGAGGTCGCGGATTCTAATTCTTCAATTTTGGATATAAACATTTATGTGGTACTTACGGAAAGGAAGACGTGACTTACCGTTGGATTAGAGACAAAAATAGTAATCAGCTTGTGCGTATGATTGAAAAAGAGAACAATTCAGTAGGCTGGTCTGTCTGATTTATATCTCACTTATACAAGTTGAGAAGCAAATAAGGGGAAAAGTTAGTTAGTGGAACAAAATTATCTAGTCTAGTTAAAGTCTAGTTAAAGATTTCAAAGAACATAAACTGCTTTGCTAATTATAAACTACAATGCACTAACTAAGAGTGTAAATGACAGAGATTTTACTTAAATGCAATATTTTTTTAATCTGCGGTGATTCAAGAGTTTCAAGAAATTCAGTTGATTAAAAATGATGTAATCTTTGGCAAAAAATGGGTGTCAGAACAGATGCGCAAGAGCTAAAATGTTAAAAGCAGTCACGTGTAGCGAATTTTCCAATGATTATTTCTAGTAAACCTTAACATTATTTTTGGATCTGATTATTTTTCAAACAAAAACAAAATATTTAATTTTGCTCCAATGGAACCAAGTTCTCATTTGAAATCCATCATACCCCAACTACGAAAGATGAAAATCCGCAAAAAATGAGATGAAATTTGATGCAAAACCGTAAGCTACAGGGTATCGATATTTCTGTTTGTACTGTCTGAATATTTTTTCTCTAGTTACTTCTGACACTTTAATTTATAAGATTTAATAACATATTTCCCTAGCAGCTCTGGAAATCCGAGTGAGGTGTTTTTAACAAAAGTGTAAAAATATTAATTGCGTCAACCGAAAAATTTAGACCGTATGCTGTATATTTGTACGCTCATTTACAAATGTATGAGAGATACGCTGTTGCAATGATCTCAACTAAAAAAAAACACAAGACCCAGGTTGGGGTCCAGACCATAATGGATTCTGATCAGACCGTCACAGAAAAAAGCGACTCAGACTAAATTGTCCTCTGATTATAGACTATTAAGCGCTCGAAGCGTCGCGTGCGCTTCTCTGATCAGACTATTGTGTGCTAGAAATCGCCTCTGATCAGACTAAAATGCGTTCGAAATAGTCTGATCAGAGATTGATTTGTACATGAACAAATCTCTGAAAACCGCTATAATATATTCCTGTCATGGAAACTAATGTTTTCAACCATATATTAAACTACCGAAAAGCCAATTCTCCATGTATTGCTAATGAAAAGCAAACCCAAGTGCCGAAATAATGTTTATTGAGTATGCCATTACTTCAAATTTTAACTGAATATTTCAACTTAGAGAGCTTTGCATAAAAACGTCTTGATCTACAGTGGTTCCAAATATTCTCATGAGGATACCGGTTGTTGCTCTTAGCTGGACCTCTTGGGTCAGATCGACCCCGCCAGACTCTCAATGGGGTTCTGATCAGAATGCTGCTGTTTTGTTGACTCGTAGCAGAGACAACATCTGTCAGTAAAAGAAAACAACAAAAATTTGAAAAAAAATCGCTTGACGGCCTCTGATCAGAATAATGTGCAGTGGAATCGGCCTCTGATCAGACCAGTGTAAGCTCGAAACTGACTCTGATCAGACTCTCCAAGACCGAAGTGACCTCTCATTAGACAAGTTCTGCACCATTGTCGAGACAAAAGTGCGCTCGAAGCCATTTCCAGACCATGTAATTCGAGCGCAACGAGAACATGTGTGCACTCGAAGATGTTCTAATTGAAGCTCAATTCGGCCTGGTCACCTCAACCTGGAGGGGTGATCAATTTTGTCCATAAATCGGTACTACCTCTCAGGAAATACATTGTGATAATATTCCTAAGTGCATCGATTAGGCCTATTCAATACCAAAGAAGGTTTGTACTCTAAATCCAAGAAAACCAACACGCCCAATATTCAGTTTATCGAGTGTGCTGAGTAAAAACTATTTTAATCGCTTTCTCGTGGCAGCGGCGTTACATGTTGTTTAGTACGTCCATTGATTTCAAAAATTGCCCATTTTTTGGGAGAACAAGTTTGATGCGTGCTTTTAAAATTCAGTCTGACCTTGTTCCTCCTGGTCAGCGTTGTTCTGGTTCATGTTGATCTCAAATGAGGCGTCGTGAGTGATTGCAACCTGGGACAGTCTGAATTTTTCTCTCCCTTCTCTCGTCTTCTCCTCCTCAGCACGTCTGATCTTCTTATTATGTTCCTCTCTCTGGTGACTGCGGGTGGTGGCACCGCCAAGGGCAGCGAATGATCGTTGCTATGGAGACAAGTGAAGCCAATTAGATCAGTCAAAAACTGGGAGGGGGTCTCATTTAGAAAGGCATTCTCTTGATTTGCCGATTTTGATGACAAAGATTTTAGTAAAATCTTTCTCGACCTTTTTAAGGACCTTTTTAAATGGAATTCTGTTTAAGTTACAACAAAATTGTAAATAGATATGCTAGAGCAAAACGTAAACCTTTGAACCATTCCAATACCGCAAAAGATTCTTATCAAGAATTTGAGCGGCTTGAACATGATGGCGAAATTAATTTTGTTAAGGTCATTGTCCAGGCTAAAAATGGCTGATCAGATTTTCCTACGATATATCATCAGACCATTTTCCAGATTTTATCTTCCGATCAGGCGGTCCTTTACCAACTTGACCTCCGATTAGACTTCCGTTAAACAATTTTTCCTTCAGACCTTCGTCCGACAGTGCTCTTCTGTGACAAAGTCATTTGGAGCAGACTTTAGCCTCCGTTTTTGAGCTGAATGGTCTTATTAGAGGTCTTTTTAACAACCAGGTTAGTGTAGAGATGTTGTTTTCGCCAATGTTTGCTGTTTAATTTGATGTTCTGTCACTCACAAAACAAAGAAATGACACAAACTCAAGAGGAGCTTTTCGAGGTTATAACATACCCTTGTTTTGTCTTCTGATATCGCCTCTTCGGTTTTGTCTCTCAAGTGGGGCGTCCAGGGTGGGTCAACAACTGGTAGGGAGATGGGAGGGGTGCCGAACTGGGGAGAGGGCTGAGTGAAGTCTATGGAGGGAGGGGGCACTTTGATTGTGTGGACCGCTGCGTCTTCCAACTGAGGCCACACTTGGTATCTGTAGCGCCACAGTACTCCAAACCTGCACAACACGGCAAAACATGGTAACAGTAATATGAGATATTTTCTTGAGTTAACTCTTTATATAGAATTGACGCAAGCCTGTCAAAATTTTAGCCACAGTTTTAATAGATGTCATTTTTTTCAGAATATGACCTAATTATTTTTAAAAAATTTCATTCAAGATCAGCATATTGCGTCACATTTTAAATAATTATCTCATCAGTAAAGTAATAGCAGACATACCCTGTTTTATTGTTCCGACCCCATCATATGGGGGGGAGGAACTATATACTCAAATGGGTTTTTTTTTGTTCAGTGAATTTTCGCCGATCGATATATTCATCGTAGAAACTTATGAGTGGTATCATTAAAAAGCCCGTCCAGCGTAGATTATAGAATTAAAAAGATTTTTTCGAAATTCATTTTTTACAGGGAGTTATCGAGCTCCAAAATTTTGTGATCATTCTGGCGTTTTTGTTCACTTTTACAGTTTTTTTTCACTTTTCCGATAAAAGCATGTGTCATATCATTGAAAAGCCCTTTGAAATAGATTATATAAGTTTTTTTTGAAAAATCCCTGATCAGGTAATATATTTTTTTAGTTATCATATTGACATTTTCGTGGTGTCAAAGTGTATTTCTGATGTTGGTTTTAGATTTTCGGTTTTTGGATAGCAAATTACCGTGTAAAAATATTCACTGCGCCTAGGGTAGAATGATACCAATTTCGTAAAACCTTCGAAACAGAATAGATTCAAAAATTTCTAATTTCTGTCTGGAAAAGGCAAAAACAAAATTTTTGGTTTTTGCCAGTTAAGGTTATTAAAAAATTATTAAAAGGCTTTAGAAAGTTAAATTTAAAAAAGTTATGTCACCCTGATTTGGGGTTTTTGAACAATAAAGTTCGAAAACACCAAATCAGATTGACAAAACCTTTCTAAATTTAAATTTCAAGAACTAGCAGATTTGGATCTAGTCTATCCCCCACCAAAGTGGGTATCTATTTTTACGCCGCCCCACGCCTACGTGCTGTTGTTTTGCACAGTGATACGCTGCATCAGGACTCTTGAATTGTAAATGGTAGTAATGAAAAAAAGATAGGGGGCGGCGGAGCAGAACAGATCCCATAATTTTTTCCCCTTGTCTAAAAAACAGGGGTCTTCCAATTATAGGACCCCCCCCCCACCTCAACTTAGTGGTCAGATAACCTATAGCCCCCCCCAGTCATAGTAATTATACAATAATGGGGGCTAAAATTTCATGGGGGATATAATGGGAAAGACCGAAATATAGATCTGCACAACTTTAGTTCATATGTAGTTGAAACCTATTCAATAAATGGTCTTTCACATTATAACCCCCTGCAATTATAGCTCCCCATTATGGTATATTTACCATGACTGGGGGTTATAAGTTATATAACCACTAAACTGGGGGGGGGTTATAATGGGTAAGACCCCATTATTGAGCCTGTTTCAACTAAAAATTTATAAAAAAATGTGTCGGTCTATCTTTTAGATATGGGGGGAGAATTATGGGATCTATTTCCCCCGCCCTCCGTACCTTGTTTCTTATTACTACGTTTTACAATTCATGTGTTGTGATGCAGAGTATTACTGTGCAAAACATTAGCATGTAGGCGTGGGGTGGCGTAAAAGTTACGGGTCGTTCCCATTATAGACCCCCCATGAAATTTTAGCCCCCATTATGGTATAATTACCATGATGGGGGCTATAGGTTATCTGACAACTAAGCTGGTGGGGGCTATATTGGGAAAGACCCAAAGTTACATACCCACTTTGCTGGGGGGGATAGATTGGTTCCAAAACTGATGGTTGCAATAATAGCTTTGACCTCATTCTGATGGTGATAATTAAAATGGGAGTAAATTGTATTGTGTTTGCAGAAATCAAACGTGCGTTCAAATCATCAAAAAAGTTGTGATTTTTGGCAGAGTTGTTTTGCTGCTGATGATTTCGCGCCAAGTCAAAAATTGCAGCGACAAAGAATTTTTTGCTCATCTCAATCTATAGAAGTCAACAGAAGTTATATTGTTGGGAAAAAAGTCGGTGTCCCCAAAGTACTAAATATCATCCCCCCCCAAAAAAAAACATACATACACAAAAACACACACATACCCAACACACACACACACACACACACACACACACACACACACACACACACACACACACAATCATGTATGCGTGGAGGGCGTTCGAAGTGGTTGGGGGGGGGGGGGGTCGGAACATAATGTGCTGTGCACATTATCACGATTCGCCTTGTAAACATATACTCTTGCAAAAGAGTAAAGTATATAAAGCTAAGCAATAAGAATAATGGTATTGAGAGTTTGCACATAATGCTCCAGCGCCTCCAACTAAAATTTAATTTTAAAAAATTAACTTTATTATAACTTGTTATATATTTTTATATAAATTGTTATATTTGAGAAATAATGCTAACCTTAGGAGTGCTTGTATTCGGATGGATGCGTCATCACTCCCCAGTTGAGATTTGAGCAGATCGAACACTGCATCATGGCTCTTAACTCCCGAAATAAGAAACAGAGCAGCTGAAATCACACAAACAAACGGACAAGTTAATGAAAAACACATAAGGAACGTTAAGTAGCATAGTTGCATTGTGCGAAGGAGCCTTTGAAAAAACAATGTCGAGTCAGCGCCCCCCTTCAATGAATTTTTATAGTATTGGATATTTTGGTATTGGGTATTTTGTCCTGACAACACTTCGGAGCATTTGGTCGCTTGCCCTTCTTCCATTCAATAAAACGTATCTTAATGCTATTTACGATAACTGTTCTACTTTTATTCGCTTTGAAGTGGGATTAACAACTGCCTTAATAGGATTAATTTAAAAACAATTCGCAACCTATGAGAATTCGGAAGTTATTTTTATTAATAGGACAGAAATTCTTGTTTAAAAAAACAAATTCAACGACAGACCCAATATGCTCAAAGAGCACTCTATATAGGACATGAGGCGACAAAATTGTGGAATTGGGCGACCAATGAGTGGACGTAGGTTATTCAAAAAATGGTTATAAGTACAAAACGGACCAAATGGTCCATTTCAGTTTTAGTAGGTGCGCTAGAGCGGCATGACTCAACATTATCCTCACCTGCAGATGATGCGAGTTGCAAGTTTGAGTCCATCAACAATTGCCAAGAAGCGGGTATGATCTGGAAGTAGATTTGTCTGGGCAGAAAAGCAGCAGTTTTGCACATCACTACGAATGGCAAGTGCATCAAACTGTGCGCCTGTTTCTTCAGGAATCCTGTCATTAGCAAGTTCTCCTCTACAACCGAACCGTCTGATAATGTTGCTCCTTTTCCATGGTCGTCAGCCGACTCCTAAAATATTTCAAAAATGCGAAAGCTATGCAAAGGAAATATGACGTGAGCAAAAGAACAAAATCCTGGTGCACAATTCATAAAGTTTGATATCAATGCGCTAATAGAATGGAATTTTTTTAAAAAGGAATTTTTAAAAAACTTTTCTTTTCTTGAAGTTTACTTTTTTCGTTTGACACAATTTGTGGCTGAATTATACGGCGTGCACGAAAAAAAAATTGACGTATGCAATATAGAATCCAATCAGAAGATTTACAGTTTGCTTTTATTCCTAGATATCAAATTTGTACATAATTGATCCAAAAGACCTGGAAAGCGTTCATGATCACATTGTGGGTTCCCAAATCATTTCCAGAACCACCCAGATCTGCCGGTCCATGGACTGTGCTGTTATGGCGATCATGAGTCGAAGATCCCCAGGATGTCTTGAAGGGATTGTTGGATGTGCTTCCAGTACTGGCCGCGAACAGGGATCCGGCAGTGAATGAAGCGGATGCCGAGGAGTGATGCCGTCGGAAATGGGGCAAAGAGCCGCTCACGTAACTCTACAGAAATAATTGTTAGGTTATTACGGTGTAGTTATACTGCTGGTCCGTACATTAGATACTTAAACGACGGGGTTAATCGCGGGACCACATGTATAACCTGAGAGTTCAACCCCTAGTTCTACTCTTGGTAAATAGTTAAGTATTAAAGAAAGTTAAATGCAAATATGAATTAATAAGTTATGTTAAACAGCATCAAATATGAACCGAGCATGAAGGGATAGAATAGTTAAGTTATTAAGAGTGAGATAGTACAAGTTAGCACAGGTTGAAATATTCTAAGTTAACTTGTAACTTAGATAGAATTTAAGAGATGTTAAATTATAACTTAGAGTAGTTAAGTTGAACTTACCTGATTTCCAAATTTGTGCTAAGTTAATATTTTATGACTAGAGAGTTCTTAGTTAAGAACAAGTCACAAAATATTCTAAGTTAGAAAAATATCTCAAGTAAGCTGAGATTGAGCAAGGGAGCAATACGGGAGTATGATTTTAAATCAGAAGTTATCAGGGACCAAAAAGTGTTGGTGGTTCAGCGTGCAAGCTCCTTTTATACTTGCGGACACGTGGTTATCTAGTATCCTATTGGATAGAGATAACGAGTGTCGACAGAGTTACCAAGGTTAACTTGGTGTTATCTGTGTGGCGTGATAATATCCGTCATAGTATTCTCAGTTTTAGTTAGTGATCTTAAAATAGTAGCTTATTCAAAACTACTTAGTAATTTGTTCACACGTTAAAATGGACTTTGTCCAAATCAAGGTTGTGCTTCACGCACTATAACGTAAATTCTCAAAATAGCACTAAGATTATCAAATAGTGTTACTGAGTGTAGCACACTTCAGTACATCCCATCCCGGTCCATAGGTATTAAATCAAAACATCAAATTTTACATAATCGAATAAATTATTTAGCTTAATTTATAATAATTAAGCATTTAAGGTTTGTGAGGTAGATTACTTGGTTAAAGTTCTAAAGTTCATCGTAGCTTCTTGTTTCTGAGTTCTCTCTTGAAGAAGGGTTGACGATGTCCTAAGATACAGGGCTGTACAAAATAATAGATCCAATTTTTTTGGCTGGTCGTTATAATAGACCTTTTGAAGTTTTTCTATAAAATTGTGCTGCTAGTACATCTGACGTTGAATAATAGAATAATATAAGTTGAAGAATATACTGGTTAAGTTAATGGTCTGTAATGACAAGCGAGGTAAATGAATAGGGAAATTAAAATTACTGCGCACAACACCATAAAGGCTAGAGTTGCCGCAATGACTCCCCAAATAAAGAATTCCGTTTCGTAATTCATCTTTATTTGAGTATTGTTGAAGAATAAATCAATTGAAGTAAGCTTTGTAGCTATAGTTTAAGGAATTAATATTTAGACTTAGTTGATCATTATGAATTAGCTTTAAGAAATAATTAATCTTGCTTTTTGTCATCAGTTCAAAATAAATAACAATTTCTTTTTGTTCAAAGTTTTCAAGAAATAAAATGACTTCGCATTGAAATTCAGAGTAATATAATTCGGAGATCCTGAAAACTTTATCGTTAAAAATAATCTGTTTAGAAAAGTTAACCCAAGCGGATTCAACATGATCAGAGAGTTGACAATAGTCTTTAAACCATTCGATATCAACACCTCCTTCAAAATATGTGTTCATTTTGAATAATGCAGTAATTCAATTTTAATGTCAATGGGGAGAATGGAAGACCCATTAATTTTTGAAAGGAATTGACAGGAAAAACTATAAATGGCGGATGGCGATGAATGAAAACCTGTTAAAGAAAGGTTGTAATATCTCTATATCAGTGATCACCAAAAGACTAACATATTAATTGAAATAAGTGAGCGGTTGAAAGTTTAGATTATTGATGTTAAGAATTTCTTCTGTATGAATAAGCTTTAGAATTTCAAATAAATCGTACTCAGGAACTTGATGAAAATAAACTACAATTTTATTGGAATTGTTATCTTGCAAGAATAAGATAATCTCTTGTAACTCAAATGTCCAATGAACTGACAATGGTGTATAGAATTTATTTCCAACTAAGAATGTTTTCGAAGTTTTAATAACTTGCGATTGAATAAATTCAGCGAGATCACAATATGTTTTGAAATATTTAACGTCTACTGAAAGGTTGTAAGACATTAAATAAATTATGGATTTCGATGGAACAATTGAATGATGATAAAAAGCTATCGGTAAGGATAAAGAATAGATTTTATTAGAGAAGCGAGAATCTGCAATCTAAAGATAAGAATGGACTCCTTGTTTACAATAAATTGCGCTAAGTGTAATCATTGAAGATTGTTTCGATGAAGATTGAAGAAATGCGGATTACTTTACTTGATGTAAGTAATGTAATAAAGGAGAGTAAGGTAATCAAAATGGCTAATAATTAGGCGTTTGAACTAACGAATAATTTTCCTCACCGCGGGAGAAAGAAGAAGAAGTAATGAAGGAAGTACTGAACATCAACAACCACAAATTTATCTATTCCATTCCGTGAGTGCTCAACGTGATGAGCGGAGGATGTGGAGTTGATGCTTCAGATTTGCGATCTCCAGTTGGAGCTCAGTAATCCGTTGTTCGAGCTGTTGAGAGCGTTGTCTTTCTGTTAGAAAGTTTTGCTGTACCTGATAAGTGAAGGTATCAAGCTGAGGAGTGAGGTTTGCTGTAATATTATCAAACGGGACTTGTATTGTTTGTCCTTGAAGGTTGTGATTAGTTAGTAGATAAGAATTTTTGTTCGACAAATAACCAATGAGATTGAACCTATTGATGTTGGGTTGCAACTGGTAGATTAAATTTGTATCGTAGTTCGGGTGTCCACTAAAACCGGGGGTTTTAGCTTGTATCTCAGCTTGATGTTGTTTTTGTAGGCGGTCTTGCAGGGGGGTAGTTGTGTAATGATGAAGATTAAGAAAGTTTGGTCGTGACGATTGAGTAGTTGTAGTGTTTGCTAAGACATTGGGTACCGTACTGTTTGTCTTGGGTATATTTACTTCTAGCGGTGTCGCTGGGTTGAATGTCTCTCTAATGAATTGTTTACGTGGTTGTTTCTTTGCAATTGTATCTGCAGTTTTAGTTCTCTTCTTGGATGATGTAACCGTCGTTGATGAATTTGCACTAGTTGCTTGAGTTTGTACTGCTGAAATCTTGATAGCTGAGAGAAAGGTTGTAGATGGGGTAACGTGAGTTGTGGGTTGTACTAGTCTGTCGAGTTGTTTAACTCCAGATTGAGGTTTAGAAGTTGATTGTGTATTGTATTCGGGCCAACCACTTGAAGGTTCTTTCTGAAAGACTGGTATCAGTTCGTTAGGGATTGAAGAAAGTTCCTGAAATATCAAGTATTCTCTACTCTTATTCTATTCTAAGAGTATATTTTTTGAAGTTATTTTGCAAGTATTCTCTTTTTCTTATTTTTTTGTATTCTCTTTTAAAGTAAATCAGTAGTATTTTTGACGTCAGTCTGTATTATCATCATATAGTTTGATGATATTAAAGTAATAGAGGAATTAATCCTATACTGGAGACGTAGGAACGTTGTGATCGTTTCTATTTTCGTCTTTATTATTCTCATCATGTAGGTTTGGGTAACCACTTTTATTCTCATGTCTTATAGCTTGTAAGCCTGTATTCTCTGTATAAGGTGGAGTTTGAATAACTCTGGTTGTATCTTCAGATTTTGGAACACGCATCGTCCTTTCTCTATTTTTATCAGTATTATCATTCTCTGAGTTAGTTGCTAGATAGATAGAATTCAGAATTGGAGCTGACATTAAATCAAATGTGGCAGCAAAGAGTGCTTTACCAAAATGAATAGATGCATCTGTAATTTTGTTAATTTGCATTGCTCGAATTAAGCATAAGACTATGTCGATGAGTAGCTTAATGAATAAGAAAGCGGCAAAGAATATTCCGCATCGCTCAATTATATATTGTATTTTACCAAAGGTTTCAACAAATTGATTATTAAAGAAGTCCGGTGAAATGAATGAATCTAGATAAATAGTTCTAGAGTTATAATAATTCGTGCCTGAAATATTTGAAAATGATTCTCTGCTATCTATTAATGACTTAGTAAAGTGTTTGAGAACTCCTTTCATATTGGAGTTGAAAGTTATTGAATTGCAGAAAGACATCATTTCTTTTTATGTGTAGATAGAAGCATAAATACTTGCAGTAATAACATTCGCAATTTGTTGAATAACTATGTGTGGTTTGAAGAGTGCAGGTCCTCTTACTTTTGTGATTTGTGGGGTTAGCTCAACCCATGAATTATCATCGTCAACATCTAGTTGAAATAAGTTTGAATGTTTATCAGAGCACAATTGTTCTTCGGCTTCAGTGAAAGTTTTTCTAGAAATCGGATCAACGAAATGAATTTCATCTTCATAAAGAATTGGTATTCGATTATAGCACTTATTAAGAATCTGTAAGGGTGAATGAAATTCAGGACAATTATAGAGCCAGGCAACATTGCCATTTGTTTTAAGAAACATAGATCCGTTTCTTGTTAAAGTATTTCCAGCTAAACGCGGATTTTCATGAGAAATCATTAAAGTGTTAAGAATTGTTGAGCGCTCTAATTCACAGTCATTCCTTAATAGCTCTAGAGTAGAAGTTTGAAGTTGCCGAAGATTATTAAAGTGCAAATAGTCAATTTTTGTTCCAAGATGTGCTTCGAAATCAATATTTTCATAAACTTGAGAATATGTTGTATCAACTGTTTTATTGTCACTGGAATAGAATTTATTTTTCAAAGTTATAGCACCACTATCGGGTTTAAATTTGTGAATGGGTTCGCCAGTGTTCATATCAAATCCGTCACGAACACTAATGTATAGAGAATCATATGGCGTAGGATATACTATTCGTGGATGACTACATAAAGACTGTGGTTTATTATAAACTTGGAACATAAAGCTTCGAAATCTGACTGAGCTGAAGTAAATTTAGGATCCTTTACTATGTAGAATTTGTCATTAGCTTTAATCATTTGAGCGTCAAAAGTGCGAATTATAGTAAAAAGACAATTATTGGGTTCATCCCAAGTGTATGCAAATGGATCAGTAGATGTAGAATCGCAGCCTCCGGCTGATAAAGGACAAGGTAGAGGTATATTTTGCCAGTTATTAACTGTGCCATCTCTAAGGTTTACATTCAGGCTAACATTTTGCATATATGTTTCATAAGTGTAATGCGTAATCCAACTTCGGGAGTTACATTCATTGTTTCCAGTTCCAACATCGCCTGAGTTAAAGTTTGAGAATAAAGATTTGTCAAATTCGAATTCTACTGATTTAGAAGAAGAGGAAAGTTTTATCTTTTTTCTTTCCTTTGCAAGTTTGCATTTCTGAGCATCAAGCTTAACTGAAGTAGTAATAGTATTATGTCTGGCATCTATGCCGCTAGAGTCAAAAGAATCGCAAAACCAACGTATTTGCTGTTGGGTTGCTTTACACATAGTTGCTTCTAGCTTAACTTTATAATTTCTTTGGTAGAGAGTGACTCGTGCTTGATTAGTGCTAATTTTATCAGGGCGAATTTCGCAAGGTGCTACTTTGTTGAGAGAATACATCTGGTTTGAAATCATTTTTGAGCAATCAAAGTGGTTAACATGAAGGTTAGGAGCTGTGTTTTCATAGATACTCATCTTTTCAATTGGTCTGGCGTCAGTGAAAGACGTTAAGAGTAATAATGCAAGAAATATAATAAAGATCAAATATTTTGTTTAGCAAGCAGTTATAACGCAGAGAAGTGCAAGAGGTATTATAGCAATAAGTTTAAGAAACTGAACAGAACGAATTTGGTTTCCTATGTAAGTAATAAAATATTCTACTTTTGAAAGAAGCGCTTTCTTATCAGTAAGTTTCTCTTTAAAGAACTGGTCTTTAATCAGTGATAGTGGCATATGGACGTTACGTTTTGACCAAATTAATAGCTTTTCAGGAGGCCCTAGTAATTTAAGGTACGGAATTTCTTCAGGTAGACAATTATCTCTACTTACGACACATTCTATGAAGTGTGGATGAGAATCGTTATATTCAACTAGGAGTTTTAATTCTGCAATATGCTGAGCAATTTCAGATTCAATATCAGTTCTTACAGGTAGGAACAGAGTTAAGCAAAGTAATATAAAAATAAACATTTTGTAACTTACGTTTATTACTTCGTCTATTGCTGGTGATTTCTTGATTTCTCCGTCTTCCATTTAATAAACGAAGACAGTATAAGGTGAGTCTAACAAATTCAAGTTAATATTATCCGTGAAAGTAATCTGATATTTTAGCTCGTGAACGTGAGCAGGATTATAGGGTAACCAAATTATGACAAATTTTGCGTTATTTTCTGATGTTACGAAGAATGCAACTGTTCTCTGTTGATTAGAAACAAAACACTTGTCAAGTGTTACAGTTTTATTTCCAAATTTCAATATTTTCTGTAGGAGGAATATTCTAATATACGATTGCGGGTCGAATGCAAGGGCAGTAAGAACTTGTGTTTCAGGGGAAGATGGTAACATAGATTAAGGGTCTACCGTAAAGGGAGCTTCGATGATATCAAGGTCTATTTCGTCTCTGTTGTTCAATTGGAAATGAAAGCGTTCAATATGTTCTGGTTTGTTAGGGGTCCAACAAACAATTATTTCTAAGTTTACAAACTGGTCTTTAACGAAGAAAATAACAATGTTTTCTTTATATGAAATATATGATCGATCAATTTTTGCTGACTTGTTATTATATTTCAGATTTTTATGCGGGATGTTATAAGGACTGTAGGAAGTTGAGAAAATTGTTCTTGAAGCTATAGCCCAATAATCGTTTAGCGGAATATTCATTGATCAGTTGGTGGTTCTAAAACCAAACAAGGGACATTTAAAATGTCTAAGTCAACTAGGCTTGAAGAATGAATTTGGAGTAATAGACTGTTAAGTTGTTGAGGATTGTATTTTCCCCAGAAGACAGCAATAGGGTCTTTGTTAGAGTTAGTAGCAAAGAATACTACAGTTCTTACTTCGTTAGAAATTTGACAACTGGTTAAGGTGTTAAACTCACTATTAAATTTCAGCTTTTGATTTGCTTTAATCGAAACTTTCACAAGTGTATCAGGGTTGATAGAAAGAGAAATAAGAAAACTGTTTTGGTCGAATGAGACTTCGGTCATATATTAGGATTGATTGTCTTTACGGTGTTGGTGTTTTGTGGTGTGTTTAACTGGTGATGAAAGTGTTTAGTGTAGGTAGTGTTTGTCGGGATTTAGAAACTTTCTGAATTGTCAGTCTCTAAAGAGTTATGAACTCCTGCTATAGTTAGTGACTGAGAATTGAATTGAGAATCAATATTGAACTGAGATACCTGATATATGTGTTGTGAAGATGTTTTGTGACAAGTATTTGCAGGTCACAAATTGAGATGCTTGAAAACTTTGCTAAGTTTTCTAAGTTTATCAGTTGAAAGGGGCAAAATGTGAAAGATATAATTTGGGACAGAGAGAAGGAGAGAGAGAGAGAGAGAGAGAGAGAGAGAGAGAGAGAGTTAGAGCTGAATTTAAGAGCGAAAGAAGTAATTGATTTCAGAAGGTAACTGAGAAAAGTGATTTTGAATTTGGGTAAGGCTCTTAAATAGTGGTTTTCAGGGTTAAGTTACCAAAATATGTGTGCTCATTTCTGATTGGCCAATCACTAGCCGTGACTAGTACCATATAGCATGGTGTTAAACTGTGATATGATTGAAATGTTGCGCTAAGTTCTCTATTTTTATCACAGAGTTGCGTTTATTTGCAATTTTTTTGGGCACAAATTATGTGTGTTTTTGACCATTCCTGTCAAATGAAAACAAACAGTGTATTACGTGTTGTCTGTCGATAGTAGCTAGGTTAAAAGGTGGCATAATATTAATTTGAATATATCTTATATTGTCATTTATTTCATGAAGTTAGGTATTTAGTCTATAACCAATCTTAATACATGGGCGAATCGTGAAAGTTGAATTTATTCATAACTAAGATAGCAAGGTTGATGATTTTTGGGCTGAAGGTAGTTTGTGCATTAGAACGTCGTGTGATATAGAAATAATTAACAAAAAGTTTGCTAATTTCTTGGGGCTACCTTTTTTTGTCTATAGCCAATCTTAATACATGGGCGAAAAATTGGTTTGGTCATTACTTTATGAAAAGAGCTTCAAATTTGAGCAAACTTGGCAGTGCAATAGCTGCTGTGCAGACACGTTATTTGAACCAAAAATAAGCGGGAAAAACATTTGAGACTTTCTAGGGCTACCTTTTTTATTCTATACCCAATCTTAATACATGGGGAAAAATTAAAAATTGTTGTTGTTCTAAAGCTAAAGCTTCAGATTTACTAATCGCTTAACAGAACATTGTATGGGCAACTATTACGTGTATGAGACAGCGGAAAACAAGTTGTTTTCAGTTTAACTTATTTTATCTGGGTTTTTCTACGCAAAAATTATAATTTCACCAATTTCATGTCCTTGATATGAAATTGTGACAACTTTTGGGACGAAAATAAAAATTATACTCTGAACACATTAACTACTGATACTTTGTATGTTCTATAACGAACTTTCACTTGTCTATCGCGTAAAACCTCTAAAGGGGAACACTTTAAAGATTGTAAGGTAACGATATAGAAAAGTTTCACTTTTCTTTTAAAACTCTTGCTAACTCTCTTTCTTTTCAAAAGTCAGTTGGTATTTCAGGGTATATCTACTAATCACAGATTTTACTTTCGAAACGTTAAAGTTTGAACAGAATCGTAATTGCTAATAAAAAGAGCGAACAGAAATAAATTCAATAGCTTAAACTTTTTTTGGGATTTATACTACGGTATTTCTAATTTGTGTGTTGTAAACTTTTGTGAACTATTAAAGCAAGCATGCATTTGTGCAACTATGTGGTCTGAGTTGTTGAGCGGATAAATTCATCGAGTTATAGCTCTTCCTGACAAATATGTAAGGTTTGCACTTAGGCGACATAATTCTTACGTGGGGAATTTAAAATTGCGGTTAGCTGTTTGTACATAAGTGCTCTAATGTTTATTTTACACATTCCTTTGGTCCTTAGGCTAGTAAAGCTAGTTCTATTTGTTGACTATGTGGGTTGCTTAAATGTGCGTTTCCTGACTAATTGCGATTTAGTGTGTTTAAATAGTTTGCAAGGGACAAATTTCTGTACTTAAGGTATTTAGCTTAGATTAGGTATTTGCTCATGGGGGAATCGTTTCCACTTAGCTTTGCTTTGTGTAACACGTGTTTTCAGCGTTAGTTTGCAATAAGAGGTATGCATAAATGTTGAAAATGTACGAATGTGGAACATGTATAGGAGTTGTGTGTGTAACAGCTTGCAACGGTGATTAATTGCGTACTTTGTGTAAGATTTGTATTGAGTGGGCTATTTGCTTTTTGCCTTTAACTCTCGTTAACTCAAGTTGCTCTCTTGATTATTAGATTCCTTCCAAACTTTAACTTCTTATTAACTCTTAATATCAACCTTTGATTCTTCTTTAACTTTTTCCTTAACACTTCGTTTCAACTTTCATTTCTTCATTAAACTTAAATCTTTTTTATTCTTTTCTCCTTAATTTCTTAATCTTGTATCTTCTAATTTTTCTTTCTTTCATACATTCTTTTATTCACTTCTTTCTTCTTTAATTCGTTTAGTCATGAACTGGTATACGATAAATTATTTGAGAGAGACCGAGGAAGTGCGAGAGGAGTTAGATGCTGCCCGATGGAGCATTGCTGTGCGGGGGATGCAATTGGAACAAGTGAGCGAATCGGTGGAGCAGATTCGAAGGGGGCAGTATCTACACTTCCTCTACTCTGATGTGGATGGGTTAGGGGCACAAGATTTCTTGTTCTTCTTCTCAACTAGTTACCGGACCTCATCATTGGTATTAACCGATGATGAAATTGATGGGATACTTCGAGCAAGAGGAAGTTTCTCTCCTTGGGAGAGGAGATTTACTCAATATGTGACAGAAGACACGGCTGATATTATCAAGTTCTTCCTGGGGGATGATGTGAGTTTACTTTTTATTTTTTGGTTTCTATGTTTTAAACTCTAAATAACAATTATGATTTGGTTATTTGAGGCTTTCACCCGGGTAAAAGAATAGACAGAAATGTTAGGTGATATTAAGTGGAAATGTGTAATATTCAGGTGCATATTTTGGTTTCAGTTCTTCATAAGAGTGTACGCAAGACGGAGGAGTGAGGGGGTTGACGAGTGGTGGGACAGGGTGATACAGTTGGAAAATCGCTTGGTGGCATTGCAAAGGGCCTGGTGGGATCTGCAAGTGGGACCTGTATTGCAGGACTGTTACTTGCAGATAAGAAAATGGAAATATAAGAAGTGCTTGGCATTCGAGGAGGAATCTTTAATGTGTCGAGTTGTGAGGGGGCTTTTGGAGAAGTTTCTCTGAGGAAGCAAACAATCTTATTGGTTTGTGCAGTTTTGTAAATATTATTTTTATTATTTTTATGATTTTGGTGCGCAAGGCGCTTTTAATATAAAAATTATTATTAAAAGAGATTTTGTTTCTCTATTTCTTTTTGAGTTTATGTATCAAGTCAGAAGGAATAGGTTCACCCAAGAATGTAGGTGCTTTTCTATTACGTTGAGGTCTGCTTAATACTTCATTTGCGTCAGGTAAATTAGATATATCAGGTGATGCTGTAGGTGTAGGATTATAAGGTGATGATGTGGGGCTATTATGCGTTGCTTGGGGGAATAATTTGCGTGTAGCTTTAAATTTACTAGTATTATCAGGTGGTGTAGAAAAATTTTCTTGCTGTGGGCTATTAGGTGAATACATATTTTGCATAGGGTAGGGGGTTGAAATGCGTGGCGGTAGGAAAATAGATGAGCTTGTGCCATGTATATGCGTAGTATTATCTGCTCGTGTTTGTAGCGATTCTAAGCCTGAATCTTTTGTTGGAGTAGCCTCAACGTTAAATGTTGGCTGTAGTGAAGTACTAGGATTAACAGTATATTGTGTTTCTACTAAGGGCCACTGCGAAATAGCAATATGTTGTGCGCCTCTATAAGCATTAGATTTGGATATATTATGCTTATTATATTGAGTATAATATTCATCCGTATCGTCTGGGATTATATAGTTCTCAACTAACTCTTGTATTTTTTCTTCTTTCGGGTAATAAGGTACTATATGATTTCTATGCACGGTTTTCTTCTCATTTGTTTTATCATGTTGTATCTCATATGTAGTATTAGTTAGCATTCATTGCACAGTGTAAGGGCCTGAGCGTAGCTCTTGTAGCTTTTTAGACTTTAATAGTCCTTTCGAGTGATTTTCTAGTAGTACTTTTCTACCTTCAGGTATAGGCTTTCCGAGTTTAAATCTATTTCTATACTTGTGCGCTTTATTCGTAGTTTGTCTACATTTAGTGTAGGTATTCGAGTATATTGTTTTAAATGTATTCTCTCGCTTTAACATTTCGTTAGATAATCTGTTTTGTAACAATTTCTCTATCTTTTTGTTATTACAAGTTTCTTCACTATGTGAGTGTGGTGGTAGATTACTACAATACTCTGACGTGCATTTCTTTTGATTATCTCGTAGTAGTCCTAACTTTAGTGATAAGGGTATTTGCGGTTTCGTTCCGAATAGTATTTCATAAGGGGTATATCCCGTACTGTAGTTTACTGCAGTATTGTGTGAAAATGCAAATTTACTAGTGTACTCGGACCAATTAGATCCACTTTTACTAATAAAATGTCTTAGGTAATTTGTCAAATGTTTATTTTGTACTTCTACTTTGCCGTTAGTCCACGGTGAGTATGCAGTTCGGGGGCATAGTGTAATACCCATTTCATTTGTGTAGTGAACGAAATCATTACTAATAAAAGCCTTGCCGTTATCATGTACTATTTGTTGCGGTATACCAAATGTAGTTATAAATTTCTCTAGTTGGTTTACTGTTTCGAGAGCTTCAGCATTCTTGCTAGGATATACTTGTATAAATCTAGAGAAAGCGTCTACTATTACAAGACAAAATCTATTTCCTTTGCTAAGTGGTCGTAGTGGACCTTTATGATCAATATGAAGTGTATGTAGGGGTATAGCTTCTAATTGTCCCCATGGTTCTAAGGGTGCTTCGTTCAAGTCTTTGCGTGCTGACTTATTAGTTTGGCAACTTAAGCAATCTAGCATTAAGATTTCAATCCATTTAAACATACCGGGCCAATAGAAATATCGCTTAACTCTATTGTAAGTTGTGCTTTCTGCTCTATGACCACTAAGTTCATGCGTATGTGCGACTTCGAATATCTTTATAAATAGTGAAAGTGGTGCACATATCCTAACGTCAAAAGAGCCGTCTTCACAAGGTTCGGAATAACAGAGTAAATCATATTGACTTTCTAAAAACAACAAGTTGAAATTATTTCTATAGGTTTGTAGTGCTTTAGATTGTTTAATAATGTAGTCCTTTTCTGGAGCTTTGCCTACTTTTAGCCAATCTCTAACTTTATTTATCACGGAATCGTTTACTTGTTCTTCAAGAATATTATCGGTGTCAAGATTAGCGTTTTTTGCAAAATCTGTAACTTTAGCTATTAAATCTAATGTATTTGTGTGGACATCCTTTTCTGAGATGTTTTGAAAAGCTTCTGGTTCAATAAGTTTCTTAAATTTTGTCCGTCTGATATAATCGGCTTTAGCAGATTCTAATTGTTCAATAAGTGAATTTTCAATATTTCCTTCTACTAGATCTAACCAATCTTGGTCATCATAACCTTCTCGGTCATCACTTATTTCAGCTATTTCTTCTATCTCGGAATAGTAGTGATTATCATACTCGCTAGTTAGTTCTGAAGTTAATTTCTTTATTTGATTTATTTGTGTGCCGTAGCGAAAACAAACAGAGAAACTGTGTATAGCATTACAGTGTTCATTTATGTAGTCTGTTGCATCATCTACGCTAAAGTCATCTTCATCATTTATATTAATAAGTTTCTTTCTTTCGCCTTTCACCTGAGCAATAATTGGATAACAGTCGTTAGCTGATGCGTCTTTATCGTCTTGATGCAATACAGAATAGTTAACTTCTTTTCCGTTAATATGAAACTTTATATCTTTAGGTATCACTTTGTGTTCTAGTTGATAAAGTTTAGCATCTGCTAAAGAAACGTTTCGGCTAAGAATGTCAGGGAACGCTAAGTTTTTGCCTTCAGTGTATATAATTTGCAAGTTTTGGAACTTAGTTATTACAACTTGATACTTAAAGAAACGATGTGACATTTGTCCTCGTCGTGACCAAAGAAATAGAATTGGTCTGTGATCACAATATAGGTAAATTGGAAAAGGGGATCCAATCACATAAAATTCATATGTTTGTAATGCAGATATTATTCCGCATAGTTCTCTATGTTGAGGGGACATCTTTTGTTCAGCTTTATCAAATACTCTCGAGTTTGCTGAAATCATACGTTTTCTATCAGGAAAATCTTGTATAAGAACACAACCTGTTCCTAAATTAGATGAATCAGCATGTATATGAAAGGGATAGTCATTAGAAGGAAATGCGTTAGAAATATCGTGACAGAATCTTTGTTTCAGGTCTGTGAATACCTTTTCGTGTTCTGGTAGCCACTTGAATAAAGTCGTATCTTTAGTTAAATCATATAGAGGTTTTGCATCTATGTGAAAGTTCAAAATATAGGTGTGATAGAAACCCATCATTCCTAAAACTCTTAAAACTTCTGTTTTCGATTCTGGCGTTTTGAGGTTTCTAATATCTTCTATGCGCGAAGCAATAGGCGATAGTCCGTTCTTAGATATAACATGTCCTAGAAATCTCACTTTTCGTAAGAAAAACATTGTTTTATCGGGGGCTGCTTTAAGGTTTGCTTTTCGAAGCAAAGAGTGATACTCTTTTACTATTGTGAACATTTCTTGTTTATCCTTAGCTTGTAATAAAGTATCGTCTATATATGTTATGGCTTGTTTACGTTTTATAAGGGGTCCAAATGCATAACGCATTAGTTTGCTAAAGAAACTGGGTAATGGCTTAAGACCATAAAATCCTACTTGATAGGTGTACTGTCTGCCTCCTACAATAAAACTTGTAACCTTCTGTGTATCTTCAGTTAGTGGTACTTGATTATAAGCCGATGATAAATCACTACTTGTAAATATAGTTCCGGTTATTCTTGTCATTAGAACGTTTAGTGGTTCGAGTGGCCAACTAGAATTACTTGTATCAGTTATAGAGTTTAGGTATCTAGCATCAATGACTAGTTTTACATAATCCTTCTTAGGTAATATGATGACGGGATTAACAAACCAACTATTCATATCATCGTTCTCATTGAGCTCTCTGATTATCCCTGCTTGAATTAATTCATCCATTAGTCTTTCTAATTTATCTCTGAGATGAATGGGTATTTTGCTTGGTCGTTGCTTTTTAAAGGTTGCGTCTTTCTTTAGGGGTAAATGGAATTTATGTTTAGTTTTGCCAATATCATACTTATGATGTGAATAGACATCATTATCCTGAAGTATTATTTCTATCAACTCAAACAATTCATCATCAGTCAAATCACTTTGCGTGAAATCAAAGTTATCTAAGAACCTTTCTAGATACTCTATGTCTTGAACTGTATTTCTATTTTGCTTAATTACAAAATCACTAACTGCCCTATTTATGATTCGGTTGCTTTGTAGTTTATCTCTAAACTTAGGAAACTGTTCGTTGACTTTAGGTCTACATAACTCTTTTGCTTCGGTAGAGAAGTCTGTGGCTAGTTCTCTCTCATCTTCTTTGCATTTTTCTATTAACTCACTTTCAATAATCTCGAGCACCTCTTCCTGTTCTAGTGTATTGGTTTCTACTTTTTGTAGTTTATCAATATCATCTTTGCTTGTATACACATAGATAGTTATTCCTGAATTCTTAAATGTTTGTTCAATTAGAGAAGATATCTCTCTCCAATCCATTCCGTCTAAACCACAAGCTATTTTTGGCATCGCTATACAGCGTAAATTTAGTCCTAGTGCATGATCTCTCATAGCAAGTAGTGTTGTTTTGATTGTATTAATTGTTGGCTTTTCATAATGATTAGCCTTAGTGATGAGATTATATACTAAGTTATTATCTGCTCTGAAAGTTATTATGTCACCTATATCACAGTTTCTACTTTTACAGTAATCCTTTAATAAAGGTATTCTTTTGGAGATTGTGTTAGCAAAACCTTTTCTCATTTCTGCATCTGAGGATATCGTGTGCGCTATAGGCATATTAGAGTCAAATATAGATTGGGTACGAAAATCTACATATCTAATGCAAGAATTTGTTTGAACTTGCTGTCCTTCTTGTAAATTGTTTACTACTGTGTTCAGTATGAAGCAACTGTTATAGTCCTCACTTTCGTTTAGTATTGTACTTGTAAATTCGGCACAGTTTTTGATATTGTATCTTTGTATAGGTTTGTCAGTTATATCACACATAGCATAACCTATTACTCCTCTATTTATCTGTATTGGGTGATTCTTTTGATTCTCCATAAATATGGGTAGAAATTCTTCAGGTTGTGGACAAAGTGTGTTCACAAAGACTAGGTCAGTTTTTGCAACATTAATATGAGGCATGAAGTATGTTCCTGGTGGAAATAAGGCTTGACTGGGGTGCTTTTGCTTGTGCAATTGTGTACTTTTCTGTTGTAGAAAGATTGGTTGAGATATGTTTAAAGCAGTCATCTCAGTTATGTATGGGTAATCTTTCTCATTGTTGAGTGAGCCGTAGCAAATTAGATTTCTCTCAGTTTTTAATTCTACTGCGGGGATATCGAAGTGAAGTGCTTTTAAAAATAAATGACAAAAATCAATACCTATTATGTTCTGTCTCTGTTCTTTAGTAACGAATACTTTATGGGGGACTGTATATTTACCGTCAGTTTCGAAGCTAGATTGAATAGTTGTGTAGCCATGCATTCTGATTGATGAACCAGTATATGTTTTTGAATCACAATTTGTATTTTGTAAATGTAAATTTTGTCCAAGGTTTACTAAAGCAAGGTATGTAGGGTGGTTGATGATAGTGCAAGTTGATCCTGGATCAATCATGAATTCTACTTCTAAACCACTATTATTTTTAGTGTCTCCGGTGGCAAAGTGATATAAATTGAGATAAATTCTTGACTTAGTACTACTTTCTTTAGTAGCGTTCGGAGACTTCAAAAGTTTAAAGGAAAGAAGTCTGTTATAGCATTTACGTAGTCATCGTCGCCTTCAACGAAACTTATTTGATTTGGTTGTTGTTGAATATTGTTGGGTTTTGATTGTCTTTGTTGTAGATTGTTATTTCTACTTGGTGTATAGAAGCTAGCACTTTGTTGTGGCTGTTGCTGTTGTTGTGGTGATGGTGATCGTTGTTCAAGATTTGGTTCATTATTTCTATAGGTGTTTTGCTGAGGGAAGGTTTGTTCGTATGGTTGAGTGAATCTATTGCCATAACTGCTAAAAGATGTATTTTGTTGTTGATAGTTAGGCTTGTTGAACCTAGGATTATAGTTTGAGTAGCCACCTCTTGGTTGATAGCCTTGGTTTCTAGGACCATTGAATCTTGCATTGCCTCGGTTATTCTTTCTATAATCATTAGATAACGTTATATTTGGCCTTCCTGGCTCAACTAGTTCCTTTCTCAATTTGTTAACACTATCATCTATCTGCTTCTTTGTGCATCTAGAGATGGAATGACCATTGCTTCTGCAATAATCACAGAATCTAGTACTGTTAGGTCTGCCTTTTATGTTTGGGTCTCTAGGCCTAGGAGTATCTATAGCATTCACTTCGTTGCTTTTGAAAAGACTGGTTAAATCGTTAATTTTGCTCTCGAGTGTTTTAAGTTTATCTATGCCTGTAGCTCCACTAGATTCTGTTGTTACAGAAATTGTTAAGTCTTTTACAACTAAGTGATCGACAAACTGTGTCCAAGTTATTGAAGGATTCTCAATAAGTTTCTCGTGCGCTTTGCGTTTTAAACCTTGTGGCCTTAGTCCTCTTATAGCAAAATCTATGTATTTCTGACTTCGTTGTCTTTGTTGGATTTCTTTCTCCCTTCTTATATTATCATCACCTTCAATACTTGTTGGTATCTTTTCTGGCCAACCTTTATCAACTCCACTCTTTATTCTATGTAGATAATTCTTTATTAATTCTCCTTCTTGCCTGAATGTGTTCTCAACCTCAAGTCTAAATCTAAATTGGTCTCTACCGTCTGTAAATCTTTTTATAAATTCATCTTTTAAAGTATTCCAATCTGTAGTATCTGTGACTTCACTTTCAAACCAATCTAATGCGGTAACAGTAAAAAGTGAGCCGAATAAGGATTGTTGCCTTTTATCATAGCTAGTTTGTGCAACGGGTGCTGTAGGCCTAGTTCCTAGTGAAAAAAGTATTTTGTTTTCTACAGAGTTCCAAAAAGAAGTGGCATCCTGATTAGGATCATTGCCTGAAAAAGATACAAGTGAAAGATTTGGATGTGTTATGGGAGTTTCAGGTGGGGGAGTAACGGCAGGTGGAGGAGTACTACCACCAGTACTGGCCATTGTTTAAAGGACAGAAGTTATTGTATTAAAACTATTAAGAACAGAGGAATAGTTTAAATCAAAATCAAAAAAGGATTTTAGTGAGAAGCCCTTTGACTAGTTAACTTACACAAGTTAATTTAATGGCTTTTCTACAATAAGTGAACAAGTTAAATTTAAGCAGGCTTCTCTGATAGTTTAAATGAACAAGTTAAATTGAGAACGCCTTTTCTATATTAAATGAACAAGTTAAATTGAAGTAGCCTCTCTGTATTAAATGAACAAGTTAAATTGAAGTAGCCTCTCTGGGACCACCATTTATACTGCTGGTCCGTACATTAGATACTTAAACGACGGGGTTAATCGCGGGACCACATGTATAACCTGAGAGTTCAACCCCTAGTTCTACTCTTGGTAAATAGTTAAGTATTAAAGAAAGTTAAATGCAAATATGAATTAATAAGTTATGTTAAACAGCATCAAATATGAACCGAGCATGAAGGGATAGAATAGTTAAGTTATTAAGAGTGAGATAGTACAAGTTAGCACAGGTTGAAATATTCTAAGTTAACTTGTAACTTAGATAGAATTTAAGAGATGTTAAATTATAACTTAGAGTAGTTAAGTTGAACTTACCTGATTTCCAAATTTGTGCTAAGTTAATATTTTATGACTAGAGAGTTCTTAGTTAAGAACAAGTCACAAAATATTCTAAGTTAGAAAAATATCTCAAGTAAGCTGAGATTGAGCAAGGGAGCAATACGGGAGTATGATTTTAAATCAGAAGTTATCAGGGACCAAAAAGTGTTGGTGGTTCAGCGTGCAAGCTCCTTTTATACTTGCGGACACGTGGTTATCTAGTATCCTATTGGATAGAGATAACGAGTGTCGACAGAGTTACCAAGGTTAACTTGGTGTTATCTGTGTGGCGTGA
Organism: Convolutriloba macropyga; assembly: GCF_964194025.1. Classification (NCBI taxonomy): domain Eukaryota; kingdom Metazoa; phylum Xenacoelomorpha; order Acoela; family Convolutidae; genus Convolutriloba; species Convolutriloba macropyga. Next base: position 32,705,519 of record NC_134476.1, on the reverse strand, counting down.
TAATATCACGTCATAGTATTCTCAGTTTTAGTTAGTGATCTTAAAATAGTAGCTTATTCAAAACTACTTAGTAATTTGTTCACACGTTAAAATGGACTTTGTCCAAATCAAGGTTGTGCTTCACGCACTATAACGTAAATTCTCAAAATAGCACTAAGATTATCAAATAGTGTTACTGAGTGTAGCACACTTCAGTACATAGTGATCTAAATGCACTTTGTTTCTCAGAAGCCCGCATACCCGTCTCAAATTGTTTAACATTTGAAAAATCGCAAATAAGGTGGCGAAAACTACAAAAATTTGACAACTTTAAAATGACTTCAAAACTATTCGGCGAAAATTGAAAAATTTCCACTCAATTGCATCCTGTTACACCTCTCATAAGCCTAAAATAGATACTCTAATATAAATTAAAAACAGACTTCGAATTATGTTCGTATTCCTCTAGTAAAAAATCTCTTATTTACAAAAAGGGAATTAACAAAAATGGCAAAAGATACGTACAGCAATTTCTGAATATGCCAATTTCGTCAATATTGCTTAGCAACATATCTGAGATTGCGCTCACTGGGGTAACCAGAATTAATTGATACTTTTTGATTAAATATCAGAGTTTACTACTACAGACCCTATGTTCCATTCTGTCTACAGCTGTTTTGTTGCAATAGAACCAAAACTCAACCGTGTTACAAAGCATGTTTGTGTTCCTCGTTGGCAACGAAAAGTAAGGTGGATTTAGTCCAGGAAAATACCAGTCGAATTCCGATGATTAAAGAACTCTGCAAGTTCTTGGCAGAGTCTTGAAAATAGGGGTCAAATTGCAAATCATCAGATTCTTGCAAAACTCTTGCAAATCTCGTGCCAAACTTGCAAGATAACCTTCGGTGTTCGACTGGCAAAATTTTAATAATTGAATTAATTTTTGTAGAAAAGTAAACTAAACAGTGATTGTCACATAAAACAAAATGTTTTGCTGTCTCACCTGATGCTAAAAACATAAATTTTTCTGTAATTTGTCGATAATTGGGTATATAATATTTTCCACTATTCTCAATATAATTTATTTCAACGGTTGTTATTAGCAATCGTGTATTAAGATGAAAAAATGCTCTATGCACAGAAGTAAGTGCAAATGAGACCCATGGTTGAAATACGGGCTTTCGCATTCCATTTACCGACTTTGCTTTAAAAATAACATATAAATCAGCTGACGCGCTAAAAAATGAGAAACCCGAGCACTTTTTAACTAAACAAGGAGAAAAAAACAAGAAAGAAGAAGTCGAAACAAATTTATTTGACAATTATTCAGCGAATCTGTCTGATCGGCAATGTTGCAAACAAAGAAGATGAAGACTTAGGAGGGGTAAGAATTGGGGCCTTCTAATTCTCAGGTTGAACTAGACTCATAATAGGCACACGTGTCGAGACCAATATTAGGTATACACAACCGTTCTAGACAAACACTATTTTTGAAATAAAAAACGTTCTAGACCAATATTAGGTGTGGAAAAAGTCCTGAATCATAATTAATTGTCAAAAACTGTCATAGAAAAAAATTACCTTTGGAAAATATTGAACCAATAAATACTAGACCAATATTAGGCATGCAAAATGTACTAGACAAATGGGGAACATGGAGGCACATTGCTGAAACAAACAGCTTCGGAGGAGGGTTAGTACTCCAGGGTGTAGACGTGATCCGCAACCTCCGCATGGCCCCCCTTGGTAACTGCTACCAGCTCAGTCGGCGATTGTTAGCTAAGCGGATAATCTGAGGAGATTGCTTCAGCAACCATCCTCGGTCTCAAAACAAATTTTGTTTGGAATTTCTTTCCAGTCCGATACTCATGAGCGAAGGCAAGAGCATGAGAGAAAGAATTTGCGGCAGAGCCTAGAAATAGTTCCCTTGAAAGAAAGGAGCAAAAGTGGTGGTTGGTGGGACCTTGTAATGAAATTGGCCCTTGTATTGATATCTTGCCGGCCCCTACCTTTTGAAAATGTCTGTAATTGGCAAAGATTGTCTCACTCTACAACGCAACTCAACAAAGAAACACAGCAAAATAAAGAAGATGCAGTCGAGAATAGTTGAGGAAATTTAACTCCAATTTAAATCTCTTACGAACACTTTTTGGCCTAAGACTCTTGCCAGTAGGCAATGAAAGCAGAGTTAGTAAGGTTGAGATGTGAAAGAGCTTCGGATGATTGCTACACTGTTTTAACAGAAAGTGAAAGAGTAATGGAAGTAAAAAACGTGTGTGATCCATGCGCACATTCAGTATCGGCAATGAAAATCTTCTAGTAGTAAATACCGTGTAATATCCAGAGAAAATAGATGTAGTGATATTCACAGTAATAACATAACAGAGTAGTGTTGTAATTGTGATCGCAGAGCTGAAATGATGAATAGTGGCTACAATACTTGTTTGGTTCAGACAACACATGGTCAGCTATGTCTTGAATGATGATTTTAGGGAGACTTGAGGCTATCGGGACTCAGTTCCTCAAAGATGATCATTGCAACAATGCTCTAGTCCTCATGGCTTGGATTTCACTTCTCTAACTGCCTGATTACAAAATCTCGACACTAGACAAGATCTTCGACTTTGGACTGAACCCAAAGCAGCTTTATGTGGAAATTAAAGTCCAAGAAAATTGACAGTTAACGTTTTTAGAAAATTTATTGTCTACGTAAGAGAAGCTGTATGAAAATCAACTGAAGACAATCATTTTTACTAAATGAGAGCTGCTAGTCTCTAAATATGACATATATAGTTACTTAACTTATAAACGGAATCAAAATATAATACTGACTCGTGAAAGTCTACATTTGAATAGAGTCATTGACGACGTAATTAAATTAATAATTTACTTCTCCTCTTGTTGTTCATGCTTTTATTTCATAAGTTGGAAGGCAGCCTTTATTTTTAAACTTGAGTAGAATATATTTAGTTTGAAAATTGAAAAACTAAAATCGAATGAGAGTCACTTAATGAATACCTCATTTGGGAAAAAGGATTACGTTGAAGTGGGAAAAATTTATCGCTCAATTTTTGAATGGTTGCTTTTGTTGAAAATTATAAAGTATTTCATTGTTTTTATTGAAAAATTGTTGCGGAATTGGAAAACACCAAAATCTAAGCTATGAAATCAGATTTTTAGAGGGAGAGAGAGAGAGAGAGAGAGAGAGAGAGAAAAGACAGAGACAAAACTTAAAACGAAGAACGTAAATTAAAGATTAAAAATATAGAAATCCTCGAGCTCATGTTTTGAAAACAATGTATAGTTATGAAAAAGCAATTTACATGTATGAAAATCTAAACCAATGAACTCTAATTCGCAAGAAATTTAACGAAAGTTTAGGTTGCGACTGTGCAGAACTAAGCAGTACCTATACCAATGAAACCAGAAAAATGCGTTTTTGCGGTAAATAGAGAGACCAAAATTACAAGGATTAATGTCATTATTGTGAGATCTCGGGTCACCGATCACGCAACTTTCTTTGTTCTCATACTATGCCATATATGGTTTTCGGTAATCACATTGAGGCATATATTAATGGTCATACTAGATCATATATGAGCTGTATGGTTTCTTAGTAGTCATACACAGATCATAATTTTTCTTTTAAATCACAGAGGAATCATGCAAAAATTTTGAAACCTAAAAACTTTATAATTTTCATTTCCAATAGAACACTAAACAGTTTCTTGAAAACGAAGGTCGTATATAATGCATTAAATATAGAATATTGCCTAAAATTAAAAATCCTTTATGATGTACTCGGAGAGCATTTTAAATTATTAAATGGTATATGCAGCTCATTTTTAACTATTTGGTTGTGCTAAAACATTAACCTTGCATTTTTTCACTTAATTGGAAAATGATTTAAACGTAAAAGCCATTTTTTACATTTTTGTTTTCAATGAATGATTATTTATGCGTATAAACTGTCTTCAGAGAATATATAGAGAATTTATATAAGCTTTAGTCACATAGATAGGCTTTTTTCACTTAGCACGCAATTCTGCAACAAGTATTGCTTCTCAGAGTCTTTTCGTCGATCACAAGGTGATGCCTGGGAATCACATATATGACAGTTTAGCGGTTAAAATGAAAATAAAAGTTAAAGGGAAAAGGATGCGATTTTTGGTAATCATACTATGACCATTTATGATTCCATTGTAATCGTACAAGGACTACCGAGTAAAGCGAGTAATATATCAAAATGCGTCATTTTTCTTAGCCAATTAGAATCGAGCATTTAAATACGCATAGAAATCGTTCCATTTTACGTACAAAGCTCAGAAAAAAGGCAAAATAACATAAATTCGTTAAACCTAATAAATAAACCTATCAAGTAAGGATCGTTTGAACTTAATAATTTTCGGTTTTTTGCACGGTTTCGAATAGAATGGTGACCAGCTTTGATCTCAAGTATCAAAAAAGTACTGATACCAGTTAAATGAGCAAAAAGACTTTGCCGTCTAAATAACACTTGTTGCTATGTACGTATTATAGCTTCTAAGTTGAATTGTTGACCTTTGCTTGCAGAACACGATTCTTTATATATCGTTTGGAATGAATTGAATCTTCAACGAAAGAGTGGTATTATCACCTTTACAATTGGTGCCGCGATATGGTTAATAAATACGAACACCTTACAAACGCGTTGGAATTACCGGAACTCATCGATATCGTTGATTTCATCAAAGCTTATTAAGTAGATCGAATTAAGATGGTTGAGATTGTGAACGACGCCCTCCTATTCAAACTGTACGATGGAGTACATCGCAACAAAAATTTCAATTCAATCCTAACACGATTCACTGGTACAGATCGTCGATTTACTCCAGATAGTGGACAATTCTTTGAATACTTCAGGTTGTTGTCTATTATCAAATGGACTACGTAATAATCGAAAAAGAAGCTATTACTACAAGATCAGAGGGATGAAAGTTGCCAACGAAATTGAGGGCAGAATGGTTGCTACTGCATCCAAATAGGACTTCGCAAGAGAATTGAGTGAGATGGGTATGGAGACAGAGAGTGAAGACCTCAAGGTGGCCGAGTGGAGCGAGAAGGATCAGAAGTTCAAAATGGACACAGTCACCAAATTCAGCATGAATGCATTAGATAAGTGAAAACTGTTAGACTGACTTGAATTTTTTTTCTAATTTTGAAAGTCTTAAATTGATATTGAGTTAGACGTCAAGTTCCATACCCCTATAATCTTTAATATTACAAATGATTTTCATCGAGTTTCCTGGTCTCCATTAACCCACCCCCCCCCCCCCCAAAAAAGGGACGTAAAAAAATCGATTCTGAATTTTTTTTTGTCGAATTGTCGCAAATCTGTAAAAAGTGATCAAGTCGGTTCGTACATCAAAAAATTACCTCTGATATAGAGAAAATAGAGAAAATATTATGCTGAATTGTTCAATTTTGAGATTTTTTGGTCAATTTTGATGAAATTCTAAAAAACTTTAGAGGATAAATACCGAATATTGATAAACCGTTTTTTCGAGCTTTAATCCGTCCAGTTTACTGGAATTCCGTTCCGTAATCAAGAATTTGCAAAATTGACCAGAACATGAAAGAAATTGTACAAAAGCATAAAATAATGACAAATTTTTCAAAATTATGATTTTTCAAATAGAGGGCTCGTCAATTGAGTGAAAGTCAATACACACAAAAAATCTGTGAAAAAATTCACAACCTCTGACCTACAAAAAAATATACCGAATACCCAGAATTTTGTTTTGTCGATCGTTTAAGTAACGTTTCGCACGCGTCCCTTTTTGTCCTTTCACTCGTCAATTGTCGTGCTCGTTTTTTTTTTCAATAAGCTCGCTCTCCCGAAACATTGCTTTTCGTTTTCTCTGTCTACTTGTCCGGATTTCGATGTAGTATGTTGTCATATAAGACGAAGTATGTTGTATTTTGGTGCAGTATGTTGATTAAGCTATTATGCTGTTTGGTTGCTTTGGTCTTATTGCTTTCTAGGGTGTGACTTAAGTTTATTCTGGAGTTACGGTTAGATTGTTTTTTCACTTTTCCAGCTTTCATAGACTACAAAAACGCTGCATATTATTTAACTTTTGCTGTAGTTTGATTGATACTGTTTGTGTGCTTATCGGTTGTTTAGGTTTAAATATTGCTATGGTCTGACTTAAGTTTATTCTGGAGTTACGGCTAGTAAATTTCTTGCTCTTTTCATCCATTTATTATACTACTGTTTTACCGATTTGTATATTGAGCCCCATAAAGACTTATGCTAGTTTGTCTTGCAGTAGCATCTCTCCTCCTTCCTAGGGTGTGACTTAAGTTTGTTCTGGAGTTACGGCTAGTTTGTTTGGTTGAGTTGTTGCTGTGGTCTGCTAGCATTGCACTTCCCGACCTTCTCGCTCGCTGCTTAATCGTCTCCCGCCCGTTCCTTCCCGTCTTTCCGTTTCGTTGCGCGCTACTCGGTAAATGCTTCCGTTCTAACCATCCGTTTACCAGTCGCGTCGTCAGCCCGTCGCCTTACATTTCCGTTCCGTCCGTCACGTTTCCCGTTTCTTCACGCTTCGCTCGTTCAGCGTTTCCGTCCCGTCCCTCGCGTCGACCCTTTCCTACCTGCGTTTTCGCCAGTTCCGTTCCGTTTCCTGTTGGGTTGCGCGCCGTTCGCCCGTCCTTTCCGCCCCGTCCGCTTCGTTTCCTGTTTCGTTGTGCTTCGTCAGCCCGGTCCTCTTGTGTCGGTTGCCTGTCTCCCTGTTTAGACTCACGTTGCTTAGAAGCACGTTAGACGCCCTCTTCTCTTTGCTACTTACTTTCGCCGAACATATCTTTACTCGGTTACTTCTTTCCTGCTCTTCGGCGTCTTCATTATCAAGTCGTCGTCATTTGGGTTCGGTATAACCCACCTTCCACGTGTTCGTTTGAAAGTTACTCTACATTGATAAATAAGCCATTTCAATATCATGGCCGAACAGCAAGACAAATTGAAAAAGGTCTTTAATGCAAGATCTAATCTGGAATCTGAGTTATGTAACATCCATAAGGACATCACAGATGCCATAGATCTTCAAGGCAGGAGGGTTAAAGTTAATCGCTTGGTTTCTAAGTTAAAGGATGTTTTCAGTAAAATGGTACAGAAGAATGAAGAACTATTTGATTTGACCAGTAAAGCGGAGAACCCAGATTTAATTTACCTTGTACTTGAGCAATGGTTGGATGATGTAACTAAGAATAATGATCAATTCTTGCTCGCGGATAGAAAATATGTTGACACAGTTGATGACCGAGACACCGTATGTGAGGGTGTTAATCCTCAAGGCCAGTCTAGGAGAAATTCACGCCGAACAACATCATGAATGTCTAGCCAGCGTAAACATGACTTTCTCATGGCAAAACTTAAACGCGAAGAGGCCGAGAAGCAAGAATAAGCTGCCATGCGCCTCGCTAGACAAAAACACGAAATTGCCATGAGAAAAAAGGAGCTTGAAATACAAATGGAGCAGATGGCACTTCAAGAATTGGATGAAGACCACCACCAGAGTGTTGCCGCAGCTAAATTAGATGAGGCTGAATTAATGGATAATCATTCATGGTTTAGTCACCACTCAAATGAACTGAATTTGCTTAAGGATAGGTGATCAGATAGAAGTCAGAGAGTTGTTCAGGATTGGGTGGATTATTTTCCAGCAGGTAATTCATTGACTGCTGCAAGTGAGTTAAATTTTTCTCGTCCTGGTTCAGCAACCGCTGACACTCCTGTTCAAGATACTGCCCCTAGTAACCCTCCATTAAACACAAGTAATATTGCTGATAACTTAAATCATCTTGAAATGTTCTCTCAATACACACGGCTAGGAGTTGCAATTTCTGTTGCCCAGCAAGAAGCGTTGTATCGAGAATATCTCCAGGCTCAACAGCAGCAATCACTCATTGAGCAAAGGGTCGAGCAGGCACACAGTCCCTCAGGAAGTGGTAATGTGAACCCAGTGAACCAAGTACCAGTCGATGTACAAAATGTCGGACTTCCACCACTTCAGCCACCTATGCAACCTCCCCGGCCGCCGACACCCGTTATGGCACCAGCGAACTCCAATTTTGTACCTGATTTTTGAACAAACCCACAGGTAAATCAGTTCTTGGGTTCGAAAAGCTCAAGTGTGCCTGGTCAATTTCATATGTCGATGCATCATGTTTCACAACAACAGAATCCAACTCAAAGAAACATTCCACATCAAACACAAGCCCCTATTGCCCATTCCCCGCATAATGTCCCTCCACCTCTAAACCCACTCGTGAGCCCGCCACCCGTAATCCCGCCTCAACAATTATTTAATCCTCAGCCTCCCGTGATTCCGTCGCCCATTCCAGCGAGCAAAGCAACATACTTACCCGTCCCCAACATTTCACAACAAAACATTGTCCATTCACCTCAAACCCGCCAGGTACCGTGTCCTACCGCACCGAAACGTCCCCTCAACCCTATCCCCGATTTAAATTTGTGGCGTTTTCCTCTGAATACTCCCCCAAACGTAAACCAGGCGAACAATAATGCAACCGTCTTCAACAACATTCAACCGAATCTACCCGCTAGCACAGCTAACCTCGCCATCAGCATCTTGCAATTCAATGCACAACAGAATCCTAATAGCAACCACGCAGCACACGGTAGCTTCCCTGTTAACCCCTTTAGTACAACTACTAACATCGCGCCACCTTTTGTCACGCCAGTTACACATCCAACATACGGGCATACTGCTCCGATACCATTGTGATGGGGTGGCCCACCGCATCCCACGCCTGCAGCGCCAGCATCTGAAAATGCAAGCTTGATTAAGGCATTCACTAACGCCTTGACTAGCAAGAGGAATGACCCGCTACCCGAATGGAAGTCCCAATACAATGGGGATCCCCTACAGTGGCACGAATGGTATGGTCAATTTAAAAGCGCCATTGACTCTCAGTCCCTAACTGATGATGTGAAATTGACGTACCTTAAGACGCTCGCAACTGGTAAAACTAAAACAGCAATAGCTGAGTTCGCTTACAGCGGCGCAATGTACAAAGACGAATTGAGGACCTTAGAACGTAAATTTGGCCAATCACAGGTGGTCGTAAGTGCCCATTTGGACAAACTCAGCAGCTTTCCTTCATTGAAGATGCAGAATAGCGACAACATCACCAACTATTCATGTCATGGTTCATTTCATGTCTCGTCGGGGTATTTAAATCGCTCTCATACGATTCAGATTTAAAGAGTGCTGCGCGTCAGAACACAGAAGCTTCCACCCAATATGACGGAATCGTGGTCATTTTTCAATGTCAAAAAGCATTGGGTGAAACCTACTCTTCTGGATTTCAACGACTGGTTAAAGGAGAAGGCCAAAGCGCACGATTTAGTGAAGAATACCGCATTTAAAGCAAGGACTGAGGATACCAACAACTCAGTAATAAGATCAAAAGTTGCTTCGAAGGCATTTGCTGCAAATGCGCAACACAATAGTAACCTTAAGCCGCAACGAAGTTCTCCGTCAACATCAATCTCTAATTGCATTGTATGTAAAGGCAGCCACCGGCTGTGGGAATGCCGTGTCTTTAAGGAAAAAACCACCACGCAGAGAGGCAAGGTCGTGGCTGAAGCAAAGCTCTGTTTCTCTTGTTTGCGTGATAAGCACATGTTTAGGCAATGCCCAAGTCCCCGTAAGTGTAAGAAAGATGGTTGCAACAGCTCCCATAACACCTTACTTCATGGAGCTGAAAGGGTTTTTCCAGCTAAACCCTCAACAAACAAGAACATCGATACTTCGAAGTCGAACGCAGGTACAAGTAAGCCATCTACGGGTCAACAGCAACCAAGCAAAACAACCACTTTGTCTTCCGTGACGGATGTTAAAGGCTTCCTTCAGGTCACGGAACTGAAACTTGCTAATTCTTCTGGCACTAGTACTACGGCGTTGGTTTTATGCGATACCGCTTGCATTTACTCTTGGGTGTCCGATAGTCTCGCAGCTAGACTCGGTTTGCAAGGTACCGCATTAGAATTTACCGTCAAGGGTATAAACACAGAAGAAATCATCGACACAAAGGTGGTTCAATTGACCGTGACATCATGAAGATCAAGATTTCGAAGCATTTACTGTACGTCCCTACGTGAGGGAAACATTAAACGTGGTTCTGACATCATTGACGTTAAGTCCATGCAAGAAACTTACCAACATCTGGCAGTCCTAAATCCAGTAAGATATAGCTATGGAGAAATTGAGATGATACTTGGACAGGATGTCTACCATGCCATCCGCCCGTTAGATTATTTTTCAACCGACGAAAAATGCTCACCCTTCGCTGTTCGCTTGCCCATAGGTTGGGTTTTAAGCGGCCCACTTCGATCAAGCTCAAGTTTAGTCTCAACGTGTTTCAAAGCCAATGTCGAACAAGATTATGAATCAGCTTGTCAATTTAAGTCTTGGAATGACATGGAATTGTATGGCGCGTTCAAACAGGTAGACCCACGATCCGCAGCGGATGCACGCGCGCAGGAAATACTTGAAACAACAAATTTTCATAACGCCAAAGATACGATGCCGGTATGTTTTGGGCTGATGACAACATCCAGCTCCCGAATAACTATTTTTCATCACTGGTACAGCTCAAGTCTCTCGAAAGGCGGCTTTCGAGAGACACAACATTGAAGAAAAATTATGCTAATACCATCCGTGAAGACTTGGAAAAAAGTTATCTGATTACAGTCCCTGACGCTCACAAGGTCGAGCAGCGGTCGGATAAAGAGTGGTACCTACCACATTATCCCGTAATCATTCCGAACAAACCGGGGAAAGTGCGTAGGGTATCAAATGGTGCAGCAAAGTTCGGTACTTCTTTGAAAAAATCTTTTCTCACTGGCCCCGACCTGCTCCAGAAACTAATTCATGTACTACTTAGGTTCCGTCAACATCAATTCGGCGTGTCCACAGAAATCGAGGGTATGTTCCTCCAAGTTGGTGTCCCTGACTGTGACCAGCCATCATTGCGTTTTTTGTGGCGGGAGGACCCCACAACAAATGTTTTAGTGTATCAATGCACGCGCCATATATTTGGGGCTAAAGACTCGCCCACATGCGCTAACTATGGATTGCAACGCACGGCCCGAGACAATGTCAGTCAGTATCCGGAAGCAACCAAAGCCGTCCCAGAAAACTTCTACATGGACGATTACTTGGATTCGTTTGAGTCACCTGAGAAGACTCTCAAAAGATTGAATGAGTTGGTGCATCTTCTCAATTTCGGTGGGTTCAAGCTTACTAAGTTTGTAAGCAATGTACCAAATCTAGCTGACCGAATTGATGGGTCACCTCAGTCCACCGAACCAAAAGTAATTGCCTCATCTAAGGAGGAATCTTCGCACGTGCTTGGGTTGAAATGGGATCACAACAATGATACTCTAGTTGTGAGTCGGGTTACCTCCAGTACAGTAACTAAGTCTTTGACACAACGCTTGGTATGGAGCCTTTTGTCCAAGGTATTTGATCCCATCGTCTTAGTGGCATCATTTACCGTTGGTGCCTGATTATTACTAAAGGACATCTGGCGTATCAGCGAACAGCACTGGGACGAAAAATTGCCAAAAGACACTTTTGGAAGGTTCCTCGAATTGAGTGTAGAACTACCCAAGCTTGCCGCAGTCACTATACCAAGGAGCTACTTTTCCGGAAAATTTGAACATCTGGAACTACACATGTTTGGCGATAGTTCAAAAGAAGTTTTCAGTGCCGTTGCATTTCTCCGAGCTCGAGTAACTACTTCGAGTGGGCCCCAAACGGAGATTGCGTTTGTCCTGGATAAAGCTCGGGTAGCACCTATGAAGGTCATGACTGTTTCAGAGCTGGAATTACAGGCAGTGCTACTGTCCGCTCAATTTAAACAAGATATCTGTCGAGCTCTCACAGCGAAAGTCAACAGGGTTCCATTTGGACCGACAGCACTACTGTCTTGCAATGGCTTAACTCTGCAACCAAGCACCCAATATTTATTGCAAACCGTGTCTGCGAGATCTTAGAACACACTAGTGGAACTCACTAATGGAACCACGTTGCCTCAAGCGATAATCCGGCAGATGCCGGCACTCGAGGTTTGTCCGCTGGGGTTTTGCAATCAAGTAGCTGGGTGAGAGGTCCAGACTTCCTAAGAACCAAGCAATTGCCGTTCGAACCAAGCACTGAAGTAGTTAACAACATCTAACTTGGTAGAGTAACAAAGGAAATTGACGAAACCAATACATCATTGGCCGCATCCGTAACCAAGTCAACTAAAGAGCCGCCTAATTCAATGCAGAGAGAAAAGATCTCCGCGAAAACAAACTCGTTAAACGGAGTAGCCACATTGTCCAGTTTTCTCCCTTTATTGGGCCAAATCGTCTAATCCAATCGGCCGGCCGCATCAAACCGTTGGTCGAAGTTGACTTTGATGTAAAACATCCAATCGTTCTCGACGCACGTCATGCATTCGTAAGGTGTTTCTTTAGGTACAACCACGTTAAACATCATCATAAAGGTATCGACTACCTGCGGGCTAAAGTACAAAAATGTTATAGCATACTCAAATTACGATCCTCACTGCGTTCAATTAATTACAACTGCGTCACGTGAAGAAAGTTCCCAGCTGCCACTATCAGACCAATTATGGCTGACCTCCCAGTAGAAAGACTCGCATACCGGTCTCCCCCCTTCACGAACACCAGGGTCGACTACTTCGGCCCGTTTTACGTTACTGTACGTAGGACTACCGAGAAGAGGTGGGGTTAACTCTTCAGATGCTTAACTACTCGTGCCGTTCATGTTGAAATCGTTCCATCCATGGACGCCAGTTCGTGTGTAATGGGAGTGGAGCTGTTCGTCTCCCGTCGAGGTACACCGGCTATTATTTGGTCTGATAATGATACTAACTTTGTTGGCGCGGAAAAAGAACTGCGCGAGAACATCGAAAAGTGGAACACCATCAACATCGCCGTGGAACTTGCCCACAAAGACATCAAGTGGAGGTTCAACCCACCCAGTGCGCCACACCAAGGTGGCATCTGGAAGAGGCCAGTACGTAGTTTCAAGCGGGTATTTTACACAATCCTTGGAACACGTCGCCTCACAGATGAGGTTTTAAGTACCACTTTTTGTCTGGTCGAACATACACTTAATTCACGTCTGTTAACGCCCGTAAGCGCTGACCCGTCCGACTTAGGCGCATTAACACCTAATCATTTTCTTCTCGGAAAACAAGCACGTAGTCTCCCTTCATTCATTGGCGTAGATGAATTTGATCACCGTAAGCGTTAAGCCCGCGCGCAATCTGACGCTAACGCCATTTGGTCTCGTTGGGTCAAAGAGTACGTCCCGACACTGAACCGACGTTCAAAGTGGCAAACGCCTGCCGAGCAACACCTAAAGACTGGTGACTTAGTTTGGGTAGTTGAAGAGACCAATCCTAGGGGATATTACCCTACTGCTCGGATCACAGAACTCCGTTACGGTTCAGACAGCGTCGCACGCTCCGCCGTATTGCGCACGTCCTCCGGATCGCTCGTTCGCCCGTTTGTAAAATTACTACCGATTCTCCCAACATCTTCTTCTGGGCCGGAGGATGTTACTGAGTAAGGCGAGTAAAATATCAAAATGCGTCAATTTTCTTAGCCAATCGGAATCGATTATTTAAATACGCATAGAAATTGTTCCAATTTACGTACAATGCTCGGAAAAAGTGCAAATAACATAATTTCGTTAAACCTAATAAATAAACCTATCAAGTAAGGCTCGTTTGAACCTAATAATTTTCGGTTTTTTGCACGGTTTCGAATAGAATGGTGACCAGCTTTGATCTCAAGTATCAAAAATAGACTGATAGCAGTTAAATGAGGAAAAAGACTTTGCCGTCTAAAAAACACTTGTTGCTATGTACGTTTTATAGCTTCTACGTTGAATTGTTGCAGAACACGATGCTTTAAATATCGATTGGAATGAATTGAATCTTCAACGAAAAAGTGGTATTATCACCTTTACAATGATCATACATGATTTATTTGGTTTCCTACTATAATAGTACTAATGTTACGTCAAGTTTGAAGATTATGAAATCATATATGATCCTTGTAATAAATCAAAGAATCTTCAACCGGAATTCAACAAAAATGCTCTACAAAATATATAATGCGTGAGAAAGATCGAAAAATGTCACGGTCATCTTAAAAGTAATAAGAAAAAGCATCCAAAGAAAAAAATTGCCTTTTTAGAATCTTGTTAATGTTTATTTTGGGAACAAAGGTAAATCAAGGCGCAAAAACCAAGACACAAGGCAACGAGTATTTCCAAATGACCAAGGCAAATTACCTTTTGAACAGTTTTCTTCATATTTTGTGTTTCGGAATGCACTAATTTTGACCTTGGATCTCAGGAAAGAAGCAAGATCTAAAATGTACACAATTGATACAAAATTATCAGTTAACTTCATTTTCGGCGACAAGTTTAACTGAATCACTGCTAACCCAACACTCAATTGGAACACCGATCAAATTGCCTCAAAATCAGAACCTCTTGTGAGCTTTTTTTTCATTGAACACTATTTATGTTACCAGCAGTTAATTGAGATAAAAAGAAATATATATTAATTAAAAACTATATTCAAGCTCTGCTGCCAGCTTATAAACGGAAAAAAACTTTTGTTCCTTGTCGTCTTTTACATATCGTCTCTACTCAATAAACTGCACATTTTTAAACTGTACAACAACTGTAACATACCTGTTTTTGTCCAACTATGGCACAGAGGTGTAATACACAGACGACAGAATAGCCTCAGAAATCATTCTGTTCATTATTTCATTATTAATATTACAGCAAGCAATATAGTGGCATGTTATCTATTGAAAAAAGATTCGAGCTAGCTTTGCCGAAATCCTTCCTCCTTGGTAAAGTCTCTTGCAAGAACCGAAACAGACTTACATCCTTAGCGGACCTCTCGGACATCCCAGCGGAACTGTTCAAAGACATCATCCTGGAGAAGAGAGTCTCTAAGTTGACGCTGGTTGGCTCCCCGTACACCCTGCGCAGTGCATCGATCAGTCTCTGGCAACTGCGACCTCTCCTCTGGTAGCAGTTCAGGTGACAGAATGCCTGATGGTTGCATTCGAAGTTGCACCCGTTGATCAACTTCACTATCACCTGAAACCAAAATAGAATATTAATTTGAAATATGTTTGGGAGAAAAACCTCACGGAAAAGAAACTCTTACCTTGTTTTAAATAATGGGGAAAAACCGCAGAGATAAATACCTCCACCGAAATTAATGCCCAATTTGTCTGTTGAAAAGCTCCGCGTTTAGCGCATTTGGCGATGCGTTGCGAGCCGCGGTCATTCCTTATTTGCGGTGCATAGTATTTGATATGAAACTATCACATTCCAACAAATTGTCATGGCCAAAATTCAAATTTAAATTGGGGTCTTACTTCAGTGGGGGTTTATTTCCGTGAGGCGTTTTTCCTAGACCCAATTGAAATATGAGATTAGCGCAATTGTCAGCTTCATGAGTTACTGGAACACATAAACAGACGACCTCGAAGGCCTTAGAGAGCCTTATTTAGCAGAAGAAATGGAAAAAAAAATTAATCATTCAGCTAGAAAATTTTTCTCAATGAAACTATTAAAATTTTGAGTAAAACGTTTGTATCAAATTCATTGCCAAACAAAATAGATTTTAGTTTGTTCATACTCATTGATGTCAACTTTAATGGAATTGAAAATGGAAATGAAAAACGACATTGGCGGAAAATGGCTGATGAATTTTGGATTTCTAGCTCGTTACCAACGAATAGCATTAACGATTGAAGTTCAATGAAAAATAAACTTGAAAAGTAGATTTTTATTCCTAGTAGCCCAGTATGAGAACAAACGACGTACCCCGACCCACGGCACAGTTTTGGAGAAGTCGTAATCCAGTTCCCCGTTATCCTTGCATTCCTCTGAGGATATTTGGCTAGTGGAGTCCCCGTCTCCCTCCTCCCCTCCCCCAGCGGAACTGCGACTGCCCCTGTGTGCGCCGTGGTGTGAAGAACCCCCTCCCCCAGCGCCAGGTGCACCCCCGCCCATCAAGTTCGTCTGGTAGATGGAACCGGAACGTCGACGAGCTAAATAGGGCAAAACTGGAAGTAGCAGGTTATCACGAGAAAAAATGGTGATAGAACTGTGCAAACTGAAATTTCGATTAAAATGGGGCTTTCAAACGTCGAATGAAAACAGCTTTAATGTTACATGTCATTATAGAAATTGATACCAGTATCATTGCGATATGAGTTGTATAACTCAGCGATGAAATAACTTGTTAGCGTCAGATGCAAGCCCAAAAATATGTAACAGCGGCGAAACTCTGCTTTTGAATTAGACTATTTTTTCCACCACTGTTGCTCTTTGAAGAGTGACAAGAAAAGAGTAGCGGAAAAAAGATACTCGATCAATTGCAGTGGGGTGGCATTTACGAAACTGTTTTACTGACAACGAGAGTGGACTAAGATATTACCAAACGGATTGTTGTCGCGCTCTCGAAATTATACAACAACAAAGCTCCGACTCGAGGTTTGACATGTTCTCCATGGCGACACCCAAAGCTTAATTCTGCCACCGCTCCAAGATTTTCCTCGCATTCATCGGGCGCGCTCACTTAAGTTATTTCATTGGTAAATTTTTCAAACGTTGTTACAGAAAGAGATGATTAAGTTGAGAGTTGATTAATTAAATTTGAGTTGTGCGGTCTTTCAAAGTGTACCATGGTTTGAAAACCTGGGTAGCCCAGGTTTACGTGTGTGATCCAAACCAGATCTGATCAGGCCGACTTGGGTCTGTAACACCAGTGCGCAGACCAACTTAATGCAAAAAATTGTCTGGCACCTTAGTGCGCGAACTTTGGTGGGTTTGGTACCCCACGTGCTCGATCCAAGTCCTTCTGATCAGAGCTATAGTTAGGCTCGCCTACTTCAGCCTCGGATTTCCTTTAAGTTATGCGCAGTAGTTATATAAAAGTTATACAGCACGGTTATACAGTTGCATTACAGTTATACAGTACGGTTCATATTAAAATGAAAGCAAAAAAGTGAATGAGACAATTACCATGTCGGAAGCTGCCCTGTCCTCCCTGATGTCTCCTGAGGAGTCTTGGTCCATCTGTGACCGCTGGCCCCTTCCGATTGGTAGAGGAGATCTTGCGAGACCTCAACACTGACGTTACTTGTGAAGAGGAACCTCCACCATGCGCTACAGTAACAATAAATCTTCAGCCTTTTTTTTCAAAATATAGAAACATAACAGACTAACGTCGGGCGAATTGCTTTCAAACGACCGACGAGCGGTTGGCTTCGTCAGTAGCTAGCCACGGTTTAGTGAGGCTAGCTTTAGCTTAATTGAAGGGGCGTGAGTTGAGGGTACATAACAGCAGCTGAATTGCGGCATCAACAAAAGAGTTAAGGAAAGAGAGAAAGAGAGAGAGAGAGAGAGAGAGAGAGAGAGAGAGAGATAGAGTGTGCGAAGATAAAACGCGAAGGAGAAAAAGAAGGAAAAAACCCAACCAACAGAGAGGGAGGGAGAGCTAGGAATATTTGCCATGACGAGATTCAACACTGCAACTTCTAGTTTTCTTGCCTTGTTAGTAATTAAATCATAGGAAAAAAGTGAAAGTTCAAAATTCAAAAGAAAAAATCCACATTTCGCAGTGAAAAAAATGTTCAAAACCATTTTTTTGTCTCTGGAGTTCTGTCATGTAACCAATCAGCAAGACTTTAAAAGTTTTGAAGTTTTATTGGTCAGTAATGATTGTTAAACTCAGAAGAGGACAAAATTAATCAAAAATTTTGAAAACAATCGCAAATTTTAAAAAATCTTACTACAAATTGTGATATTAATATCTTCAGAACTATTTCACTGTCTGAAGAGACTATCTAGTATTCCTATTTCAAGCCTTAAATGGTTTCAGTGGTTCATAAAGATCCATAAACTTGGAACATGATAATAAATTTTCATAAATTTGAAAAAAAAAATTATCAAAAAATTGCTAAAACTCGATTCATTAAAATATAAATAAGTATTCCATTAATTCTAGAACGTATGCAACAGTTTATTATCAGACCTTGGCGCTGGGCTCCTCATGCCAAAAATATCGAAAAAAGATCAAAAATGTTTGAAAAACCTTGAACAAAGTTGCAATTTTTCATTAAAAAATGCTGAAGTTCGTGATGTTAAAATCTTGAAAGGCAATCCATTACAACTAGAAGCTATACAGTAACTTGATATCAAACCCTAGAGGAGGTTCCTTGACTCTTGAGGTTGAAGAAACCTTAAAATTGACCAAAATTTTCAAAAGTTTGTAAAAAATATTATTGGAAATTATTATAAATTGGAAATTATTATAAACTTGCGTGTTTTTGCTTGGATTACCAAAATATATAGCTCTTAAAAACGTCATAAAAAGTACTTATGTCTTGCAAAAGACCTTTATCAGCTTCAACCAGCCTCAATTTTAGACTTGTCGCACAAAAAAATCAAAACGAAAATGACGAGAAACCACAAAAAATTGCAACATTTTGGGCTCAAAAACTCCAAAAAATGAATGAGCTTTTACCCTTAAACTATGGCCCTTCTGGTAGCTTCATCACTCTAAGCGCTTGAAAGACTACTAAACGCGGCTAAGGTTCTCTAATGAAACGTAATGCACGCTGGTTGCTACCTGTTTATCCCGTTTTTAAGGACGAAAAGTCAAAAGGGTCAGACGAAGAATCGATTAAAAATCGCATAGAAAAGACCAACAGGACTAGCATAATTGCTTCAAACTTCGTTTGAGAGCAATTGAAAATATTGACTGGTTCAGTTTGACGTTCCAAACTCATCATAGATAAATGAAGAACCACTTCACGACCACGCGTTTCAAATATCTAATTAGAGCTACCCGGGCCCTGGTTCCTCAGTAAATCAGTACTGACTCACAATAACTCAGTAGTAATTCTTCAAATCACCACTGTATCATAGGATCTCAATGGTTAATGGGGACGTCAACTTTAAAAAAAATAAATGCCAGACTTAATTTTTTAATGAAATTAGAGTGGACATACAAACTTTCTCCATCTCTACACTGTTTTGTTGTTCATTTTTCGAAAACAGACGGTTTTTTTTATTTTAGCGCTTTGAGAAAGCCAGATTTGTGTGGGAAGAACTGCATAAAACTACCGAATACCCATACTGGCAATCATGTTCCTCAAAATAAGCATTTAAATCGTAACAGAGTGAACGATAAAAAGCACTGTAATCAGATCTGAAATAGCATAACTTCTTATTAAGTTTTAAGTGATACGCAGTATTTTATGGCGTCAGAACAGCCCAGACCCTAGTTCCAGGACATTTCAGAGCTGAATCTTTACAACCCCATATTAACTGGGCAACACACTTCCGATCATTGTTCTGACTTGATCATGATACTTGACATTTAAAATACAGAATATAGGTTAGTATGATTCAGCACTGAAAAGCAATGCGACTTCAGTCTAGGAGTCCACATTAACTTCAATCGCAATAGCTTTACAGAAGAAATGCGGGGCATAAAGCACCCTAGATGAGCAAGGATGATTATTTTGCAAGATCTTGCAAGGTTTTTGCAAATAACATTAGTCTTGCAAGATGCAAGATCTTGACGCTTATTTTGCAAGAATCTTACAAGAATCTTGCGAGATAAACGTTGAAAAATGTTATAGAAATACGTGTAATTTTAAACACCGTTTAACTCAATGATCATATTCTCTTATGAGTTCAGTCCCAATAGGCCCACGCAGCAGCTAAAAGCATGTTTCCGGCGGTTCTTGCAAGACGGTTATCAAGTCTTGTAGTATGGTCGGTTATCTTACAAGACTCTTGTATTTCGGACGGTTATCTTACAACATCTTGCAAGAATCTTCCAAAAATCTTGCAAAATGATGCAAGAAAACCGTCCTCAATCAACTAGGGCATATCACTGGTACCGAACAGCATTATTTGCAATGACTTAATCATCAGATTTAATCGGTTCATCCCCTTAATTTTTACTATACTCTTATGATCTTGAAGTTATTCACTATGTGGTGAAAATTTTGGGAAATAATTCTAGATTTCTCTCAGTGAAAAATCCGGTGAGCCAGAAATGAAGCCAGATAAAATGTGAACAATGCAAAACAGGAGAAACAAAAGAAAGGTAGGTGAAGCGAACTAGAAAGAACAAAGCCGGATAGAAAATGGACTCCAATTGGTTTCTAATGAACTTCTCTATTCGTTTAGAAAACAAATATTAAAATAACTTGAAAAAAAAACAGAAGTAAACTGCTGCACCTGATTATAAAATTCTCTCCAAAACTAATCATCATACCTCTAATTAACTCCCTTCGCTTTCAATAAGAAATTTCAAAGCTCAAAACAACTTGCTTTTTCGCTACCTTTAATGCTTGGAGCTGACTCCTTGGAGGTCACGCGCGAACTTTAAATGCTCCAGGCTGTACAAAATTTTCAACATTTGTGAGCAGATCTCGAATCATCAAAGTACATGAAGAGATAATGTTGCGGTTAATTCTAACATTCAATATCCGTATCAATATTGCAAGAAACTAGAAAAGAAAGTTGCAATAAAGTAACACAAATTGTTTTTTGCCTCAAAAAATTAAACCAAAATATGAAAAAGGCCAAGTTTTGAAAAAATCTAAAAGAATCCCAACATTTTAAAGTTCTGAAGGAACGTTGGGGTTAAAACGGAGAAACAAACTTGAAATCACCTTAATTCACTAGCACAAAATTGTAATTCAAAACTCAATAATAATGGCTTATTGTCTCAGAAATTTATCGTATTAAATTAATTTCTGTTGTTTGAGATCATATAAGCTGACTTTCTAGCACGTATGAACTTTTATGATCTTGGAACGGAAAAATGTTTATCGCCTGATTGTTTTCTAACTATAGATATGTGACAGAACAATTTTTTCAGATCACTGAGCAGAGGTCGATTATCATAGCCGCCAGGTAAAATCATTTGAGTTAGATTATCAAAATTTTTGCTCGTGTTACGAAGTAAATAAGTAAGCAAGATATTATCAGCCAATCAGAATCGAGTATTTCTAAACTTTAAAATAAGATTTAAATACGTTCTAATATACGTAGAAAGTTCCGAAAAAGTTCATTTAACCTAATTTTAAGTAAATATAACCACTATATGTATCGATTAAGCTGGTTTTCGGCTTAATATTTTAAGGTTTTCAGGCAATTGACGATTGAATACGAACTGATTTGACGTCAATAACATCAGACAAAAAACCAGTAAAAGAGCATCGAAAAAACTTTGCCGTCTAAATATCACTTGTTGCTTTGTACGTCTTAATGCTTACACGTTGTTGCTATGCTTTGTACGTATTCTTTTAGTCGAAAAAGTGTTGAATTGAGCCCGAACTTCTGTTTTATCAGAGTTAACATTGGTGCCGCTCCGGGTTTACAAACACCCATCTCCAAAGAACTAAACGGAAAGAACTAAATTACACTCAATTTATCAGATTCGCTGGCTTCGTTAGCTATTTATTTGCTGCCGTAAATCGGTGTTTGAATCTGAAAGATTGACGACTTTGAGGATTGAGCTTCCCATTGGGCTTCCAGAATGACGATGGATTCCTCAGATGGGATTATTATGGATGACATGATTCTGATGGCGAAATTGGAAGTCAAACAACAAAGACTTTGAAGAATTCCCCTGTCGGAATTGATGAAATCGCTGACAGCTCTAAAGTGGCTCAAAAAACCGTTCACAATTTTTGAATTGACCTCTCAAAAAATGCTAATAAATGGGTCTCCAGATGGGTATGTGATCTGCTTGCTCAACAAAGGCAAATAACAACTCCAAGAGTGACTGTCGAAAACTGTAAGACGACTATTTCAAAAGACTTTTATATTTGGCTGCGGTTTATTTATTTTTCATAGCTTAGACGGCAAAGACCCACCCCTAACAAAATTTTGAAAATTTTCTGTCATCAACAACTGCTCTAATATAAGACAGGCTATAAGGCAAGTAATTTTAGATTACCAGTCACTATTGAGGCCCCACAAACAATTTTTGAGACGAAAATACATCAATTTTGAAAATTTTTGGTAGAATTACTAAAAATTCGAAAAATTGATACAGTCGGTTCATATATCCAAAAATAACCTCTAATATATAGAAAATTGATAGAAAATAATGCTAAATTGTTCATTTTTGAAAATTTTTGGTCAATTTTGAGGCAATTCTAAAAACTTCAGAAAATCAATACCGAATATTGATAAACCGTATTTTTGAGTTTAAAACCGTCCAGTTTACTGGATTACCGTTCCGTAATCAAGAATTTGCAAAAAATTGACCAAAATTTAAAAAAAATTGGACAAATGCATAAAATTTTTGACAAGGTTGTCAAAAAATCAGTTTCTCCAACAAGAAGCCCGTACTGAACGCCAAGTCAATATCAGTACTGGGCAAGTCTAATTCCAAGTCTAGATATCAGTACTGATTCAGAGCTATGACTATAACACATTTAAAATCTGTCAGACTTGGCCAAGACTTGGCAAATCTTAGTACACGTGAGAAAATAAATTTCAGTACGGGAGGCTCGTTAATTGAGTGAAACTCATTACACAAAAAAAAGTTGTGAATATTTTCACAACCTCCGGTCTACAAAAAATTTATCGAATTCCTCTAATTTTTTTTTGTCGCTGGGTTTTGTGCCGTTTCGTCCGCGTCCTTTTCGTCCTTTAACTTTTCAATTCTCCGTGCTCCGTTTGTTTTTCAAGAACGTCGCTCTCCCAAATTTTCGCTTTTCGTTTCCTTCCGCTTTTTGTCCGAATTTCGATGTAGTATGTCATATGTGATGAAGTATGTTATGGTTTTTGCTGTAGTATGTTGAGTATGCTAGTATGCTGGTTTGTTGTTTAGGTCTTATAGTTTTCTAGGGTGTGACTTAAGTTTATTCTACTACTGAGCTTGACGAAGCCGAGCGTCATCTACAGTACTTGGTGCAAGGAGAGTCTTTTGAAGCCGAAAGAAAAGATCTTCTTGACAAAAAATTCGTTAAACGGAGTAGCCGAATTGCTCCACATTCGCCGTTTATTAGTCCAATTGGGCTAATACGTTCCTCGGGCCGCATCAAGCGGTTAATGGAAGTTGGGTTTAACGTAAAGTACCCAATCATCTTAGATGCACGTCATCCGTTTGTAAAACTGTTCCTTGAACACACGCACGTACAGCATTATTATCAGAGCGTTGAATACCTAAGATCAATTGTGCAGGAACACTATACAATACTGAAACTAAGATCATCCTTGCGTTCCATCAAAGCACACTGCCTGAGATGCCGAGAATTCCAAGCTGTAACTATGCAACCAATCATGTCTGACTTACCTAAGGAGAGACTTGCTTACCAGTCTCCTCCCTTCACGAACACTGGCGTTGACTACTTTGGGCCATTCTATGTTACCGTCCGCCGTACCACTGAGAAAAGGTGGGGCTTCCTCTTCACCTGTCTCACTACTCGCGCTGTCCATGTCGAGATAGTTACATCCATGGACACCAGTTCTTGCGTTATGGGAGTTGAGCGGTTTGTGTCCCGTAGGGGTACACCTGCCATGATTTGGTCAGACAATGGCACTAACTTTATTGGAGCGGAGAAAGAACTCCGAGAAAGTATTGAAAAGTGGAACGTTGTCAACATTGCAGCTGAGCTCGCTCACAAAGGTATAAAGTGGAGATTCAATCCACCCAGCGCACCACATCAAGGTGGTATCTGGGAGAGGTTGGTACGCAGCTTCAAACGCGTGTTGTATACGATTCTTGGCACGCGTCGCCTCACGGATGAGGTACTGCATACTACCTTTTGTCTCGTGGAGAATGCTCTCAATTCGCGTCCTTTAACACCCGTAAGCGCCGATCCGTGCGATTTGAACGCTTTAACGCCCAACCACTTTCTTTTAGGAGAATACTCTACCGGTATTCCGTCTGTTGTCGGCAATAATGAGCTTGACCATCGTAAACGCTACGCCCGTGCGCAGTCGTACGCTAATGCGATCTGGTCCCGTTGGATCAGAGAGTACGTACCGACGCTGAACCGACGCTCTAAGTGGCAGACGCCTGCCGAGCAACACCTTAAGACCGGTGACTTGGTTTGGATAGTTGAGGAAACCAATCCTAGGGGTTACTACCCAACCGCTCGGATTGTGGAACTCCGTTACGGCTCCGATAGCGTCGCGCGCTCCACCGTTTTACGTACGTCGACCGGTTCACTCGTCCGTCCGCTTGTAAAACTTGTACCAGTTTTCCCAACATCTCCTTCCGGGCCGGAGGATGTTACGAAGTAAATAAGTAAGCAAGATATTATCAGCCAATCAGAATCGAGTATTTCTAAACTTTAAAATAAGATTTAAATACGTTCTAATATACGTAGAAAGTTCCGAAAAAGTTCATTTAACCTAATTTTAAGTAAATATAACCACTATATGTATCGATTAAGTTGGTTTTCGGCTTAATGTTTTTAGGTTTTCTAGACAATTGCCGATTGAATACGAACTGATTTGACGTCAATAACATCAGACAAAAAACCAGTAAAAGAGCATCGAAAAAACCTTGCCGTCTAAGTATCACTTGTTGCTTTGTACGTCTTAATGCTTACACGTTGTTGCTATGCTTTGTACGTATTCTTTTAGTCGAAAAAGTGTTGAATTGAGCCCGAACTTCTGTTTTATCAGAGTTAACAGCTCGCGATATTGCTACATTTGCTAATATGTTTCTTCCCAGGTTGAGGTACCAGACGGAAGTGACCTCTAATCAGTCCGTTCCAGACCAAAGTAATCTTAAGTCTTTTGACCATATCGTTGAAGCCTTTCATCCCAAGCCGAAGAAACCTCTGATCAGACTGCTGTGCGGTCAAAACTTCGTGTGCTCTCGAATCGCGCTGGAAGCTGCCTCTGATCAGACCTTCCCAGACTGAAATGAGTAAAGATCAAAGCCAAGGCAGACCATTGTCCAGATTTTTGTGCGACCCTGGCCCAGTCCAATTCCAGACTATTTTCTATGTGCTTGTGCGCTTGAAATGGCCTCTGATCAGAGGTCGCTTCCGTCTTGCACCTCAACCTGGGTTTCTACAATGACGATAGTTTTCCTTTTACTTTCTAAAGTGAAAGTCGGGAAGAGCATTCTCCTATGTGAAACAAGAAGTGCTATGATGTATATTCTAAGTGATGACAATCGATCACTACAGCTACAGGAAACCCTAAAGTGTGCTCTTTTTACATGTTCTATCAGAAGGGGCGTTTGGACCCCCACCCCCTGTGCCCCCTGTGACACTGGCAGTGGACATGAGGTGAGTGCCTGATGGCCCTGGATGCCCTGTACCCGAGCAGGGCACTCCTACCCCTGCCCCCGCCCCACGTGACTCACTTCCACTGATGACACTGTGGCTGCTCAGACTGTTCGTGTCCTCGTCCTCCACCGCAAAACTGATTTTCCTCTCGCCTAGAAAAACGGAAACAATTTTTACTTAAAAATACCTCAAAGCTTTAGTTATGCTGAGGTGATAAGCTTGCATTTATTCCTTCAATTTTATCACATCCCAAGTTAAGACTTCGACTTAAAAATGACTTCAGCCCGACTTAATTAAACATCTGGACCCCCATTAGCTCGCCCCAGGATAATTATAATAGATTTTTGTTTAAAAAATTACAAAAAGTCATGATAGAGGTTTTTGAGTCTTTTTTTAAAATCTCAAATATGTTAATTCGAATAACCACAAGGATAAAGTTATATGTTGTAATATTATAAATCAAACATACTGCATCTTTCCTTTGAATAACTAAATATAACATTAAAAAAGGTCACATGTCAAGGTCTAAAACCGGGATTGCAGTATCTTTCAAATTTAAGAAAGACCCTTGCAAAATTCTTGAAAATTTTTGTAAAACTTTTTTTCAATAAGTTACGATACGCTATTTAATGGACAACATTAGTCAAGTTATGACTCATATAATTTGTATGAATTTGTTTGTAGTCTCCCACCAGCTCTTCATATTTTATGCAGTATAATCATTTTTTATAATAGATCCCGTACAGGAATTAACAATGAAATTTCAACAACTCAGCTTTTAAAAAAAGTTAAGGCTATTGATCCATTCTGATTTCCTTCACTCCGCTTATTGGGCTTATATATTGTACAGCTTCTCCATCCTACGTCATATTTCAACGCATGCTATCATGCTTTACGATAAACGTATTTCAGAAATGTAGTCATGAACGGAATCGGCAGGAAGTGGGGGTGGGGGGGGGGGGTACTGATTAAAGTTTCAAAGTGGGAAAAGATGCGGGACGGATGCAACTAACCGAGTGCTCCGAGTGCAGCAGAGTCGAGAGTGGTCATGCTGCTGTCATCTTTGGAAGATCCTCTTCTCAAAGCATCACTCCTGTCCCCAGTTGTGAGAGTGACGTCAGAGTCCGTGTCTCTTCTCGCCTGTCCACAAAGAACGAGTTATCAGATAAATAATCCCCTTCAATTGAGTATTTTAATTCTATAGCAGGATTCCTCCTTTTGATTTCTCAACCGGGATTTATAAAGACTCAAACTGCTAATAGAGGTATACCCTACTTTTCCATTTTCCAGTGAAGTAGGAAGCTCTGGTTTGAACGTTCTCTTAAAGTTGTAATCATATCTTATTATTCTCAGGGGATGGCCCTAACCTGGTTGATACCTCCCCCGTGCGCACCACTTCGGGTGCCTCCTGTCCGGGCTCTGCCTTTTGGAAGATTGGGGTACACGTCTCGCATGAATATCGTGATCTCAGTCAACAAAAGACACGCCATCATCTTGAGTGCATAAGGACACCCGTCACCACTCGGATTCAGCAACACTGCAAACAGCTAAATGGTTATGGAAAGACCTCTGGGGGGGGGGGGCAGAGTACGATCTAGTCTCATTGGAAACCCTGTGAAAGACGTGACCCACATCCGTTTATCCATTGCTTTCATGTTGTCTGTGACTTCGTCCCTGGTTGATCGTGTTAGAAAATTCAATGAGAAACGGAACATAGATAATTCAATTGTTCAATATACAAGCTTTGCATTGGGAAAATCAAAAGGAATAATACTTTTAGCTTTTAAGCTTTGCTCGCGAGAAGCCCAGAGCAACAACAAACAAGCAAATGACTGGTGATAAGATCTAAGTTTGATTTCTTGAACACTGTCGCTGTTACAGTGTAGCAGTCTGGGTAGGATTTCAAAATCTTTTAAAATCATTTTAAAAATTTAAGAAATACAGGTTCAAATCCAATACAATCCCAATTTTACAGTAGTTTCACCTACTCACACTGAAAATGGCACTCACATTAAAACCGAAAACTTCCATAACAGATGAAACAGTTCTGAACACAGTTAATCTGTCAGATGGGCTGATATATCTGGCACTCGAGTCGGGTTCGGATGCTAATCTCGCAAGATCTTGCAGGATTAACATCCGATCTTGGCCAGGGCAGATTCTCCGGGAACAATTTAATTGTGCGTGAATTAGAAGTGGACTCACAGTCTTGCAGGAAGTTTTCGTTGTCGTCTTCTCTTCTTAGATCGAGTCTAATAGCGTCATCCTGTATATACTGTTGGTGGAGCACACTGCTCTTGGCAGCCACGCTCTCTGCTGTGATTAGCTCGTTCAACTTGTGTGCCAGAGCCTATTCAATTAAAACAAACTCATCGATTGAGATTTTCGCATAATGTGTTCTGATTGGGCTCGCTACAAAAATATAGCACTGATGTCAGCTGGGTTGCTGCAAAAAAAACTACCGGCATTTTTTTAGAACGCTAAATTGTGAACATCAAAAAATGTTTTTCTGATTTTTCACTTTAGTTGTAGCATAATTGAAAAAAAAACAATGGAAAAACTGGAATCGTGAGTTATGAGCCGAGATATATCGCTTTTGATTGAAGCTAGTACGAACATGCTACTAATTTTCAGATTCTTCAAAATGTATTTCAACTAAAATTTGTTTCTTCAAAATTTTTGTCAGAATCAAAATGTTAAAAAAATAATTTGTAAATTCTGCTGATATAGTAGCATTGTAGAGCCTTAGCAGAATTCAAAACTCTCACTCAAATTTTTTTGTAGATGATCAGCCAAATCGAGGATAGGGGGTTGACATGGTCCTTTTTTGATCGTTTTTTGTTTTGATGAAAACATTTTTGAATCACTCATACAAAAATGAACACGTTTTCACCATCCCGTGGTTGAGTCACTAATGAACACTAACAATTTTTGAGAAGAGTCTGCAGTCTGTTTTAACTGAATCTCATTCTGTGACTGAAGTGAAAAATTTTAGCCAAAAATACTTATTGCACAAATCAGATAATCTAATCGAATCGACGGTGCTTTTGTCGTACGTAGAAAAAACGTAACCAAATACCGTCAAACAAAATAACTCACAAACGACAAGCCTGGGATTATTTTTGGTTTTAACTATGCGGGTTGAGGTTGGGGTGTGATTTATCACACCAATTTCACTAAATCTGTTTTTTTGCACCATGGAGCAGATCTGCCTCCCCGCAGCTTCGGTGAGGCGTAGAATTAGAGACTTCAAAAACTCTAAAAGAGCAACGAAGAGACTTTATAGTTTTTACCCTTAGTTTTTACCAGATTATCCCATTTCTTTTGAGGAAATGTCAAGCTGCCCAAGCAATTGAGAGAACATTATACATCAAAAAAAGAAAAAACAAAAATCTTTCTCTAAAAAGGAAACAAAAAAACCGCACGTGATAATTGCCTAACATTTTGATCGAGAGAATTATTCTCTTAGATGAAATTGATCGTTGAGAAAGTTGTTTTTAGTGAAAAACGGAAAATAGATTTTTGCTCTTTAGTATGTTAATTGACAAAGAATAGTAACAGTAATCAGACGGCCACTCTTTAAAAAAACGAATCAGGTCAATTTACATTAGCCCTGATGGGATTCCTCTCCCAAATGTTTATTTTGCCAGTTATCGAGAAATCTAATCACCGGTTTGGTGCTGAGTTACTGGCTAGCAAACTGAGGAAAATCTGGGACAGGGCCGCTTGACATCTTGACATAAAAAAACATAATCGACTAAACGTCGGAAGAATTGCTCTCGAACGACTAGTGGGAGCTCAAATCAATTGCAGCCTGCTCCAGTTTGAGAGGAGTCTAAATGAGACTAAGATGTTCAATAGTGGGCTTCAAATAACCACATTAGAGGTTAACATATACCACTGTTAAGATTTAAAATGAAAAATGGCACCTGTTTCGGTGCACTTTTCATTTGACTTTTAGTATAAAATTGCCGCCAAATGAGTTCAACTAGTTGAAATTGTGATTGGGAGAGAATTATAGATCACGCGAAACGCAAAAAGTCAAGGGCGTAAAAGTCACACAAAAAAGTTACTCCAAAAGTCAAAACTGTCAAGCAAAAATTTTGCATAAAAAAGACACACGCGTTTACCATAATTGCTATGAACTTCGTTCAAGAGCAAGTAAACAAGTGTCAGGATTAAGAAAAATTAGAAGTTTTATTGATGAAGAAAAACGCATCCCAAATAAATTGTACACCTTAAATCAATACTTGTAATCGCTTAGATAAGAAATCTAAATCAACGGTGTTTCCAAAATTGGTATTTGAAATGTTTTTGTGTTAAAAAACTGGAACGGCTGGAAATCAGTAGAAAAGCAAAAAATTTTTAAGTTGATGCAAAAACACTGAGTTATTTTGGTGTTTTTGGTAGATAAAAATTTCAAATAAATAGTTTTTTAATCCAGTTTTTTTTTGAAAAAAAAATGGCTCCGATAAAAAAGGTGATAAAGCAGCCAACAGAATTTCGAAATGTTAAATGGGCGTCAGCGACTATTCAAATTTAATCTCACCTCTCCCCATAGAAAGAATAGTTTTGTGGCATTGAGATAGTAGTCAAACACTCTTCCCTGTCCAGATCCCCCTTGTACCCCCTGTGCGGCATCTGTCCTCCTGCCAGAGAAGCCCCTCCTTAGGGGAAGCCCCCCACTGTTTCCCGGCCTGAGCCATTCTGGCCACTCTCCCTTGGAACACTTGTGGACAAAGTTGGCGCACTCTGCGTACATGGCCGCTCTGGCTACGACTGGCGATTTCTGCAAAATAGTATAGCAGCTCAACATCATCTAAAAACTTAATACCTATAAAAATATACTTACCTATACAAAAAGCTAAACATTACCGAATAACGTCGGGCGAATCACTCTCCAACGACCGGTGAGCGGTTGCCTTCGGTACCTTAACTGTCAGCTTGGGCTTAGGGGGTAGCATGGGGGGGGGGTCTTGGGGGGATCAAGCGCTCAATGTGAGGAATTGATGAGATGGAGGTGGGACTGGACGAGAGAGATGGAAGAGGGTTTGTGACGGGACTGGGAGTGTTGCGAGGGGGGAGGGCGTTAGTAGGTGGAGACATCCGGAGAGATGAGCAGATTCAATTCTTGCAACAATCTTGCACGATTCCTGCACGAATGTTCCAAAAAAAGAATCTTGCCAACAGAATGAAAAGCTCGTTTACAGCTCTACAAAGAGCTGTAAACGACTCAGAGACGTTTCATGACTCAGAGACGTCCTAGCGGAATTCAAAAGCTTGCAAGAATCTTGCATTCCCAAAAATCATCGAACAGCTTTTTGATAATGGATATCAATGGAACAGAGAAAAAACAGATTTAAAGATGTCTGCGATGCCTATAGCTGATAATAGTACAAAACAGACTACCGATAAGGTTTCAATTCATCAAGAAAAGGCATAAATTCATCGTCATAAGTTTATTATGAAGCAACGTATAAGCTCTGTACGTTCATAGCCACAAGTGAGAGTTTAGACGGCAAGGTTTTTGATGCTCTTTTACTGGTTTTTTGTCTGATGTTATTGACGTCAGAATCGGTTCATAATCGATCAACAATCGTCTAAAGAACCTAAAAATATTAAGCCGAAAACCGCCTTATTCGATACATATCATGGTATTTTTTACTTAAAATTAGGTTATACGAACTTTTCCGGAACTTTTTGTGTATATTAGACGCAAATCTATACGTAATTTAAATACTCGATTCTGATTGGATGATATATTTCTCGCTTACATCTATTTAGTTACTAACATCCTCCGGCACAGAAGAAGATGCTGGGAGAATGGGTACTAATTTTACATGCGGGCGCACGAGCGATCCAGAGGACGTGCGCAATACGGCGGAGCGTGCGACGCTGTCGGAATCGTAACGGAGTTCAGTGATCCGAGCAGTGGGGTAGTAATCCCTTGGGTTGGTCTCTTCAACTACCCATACCAAATCACCGGTCTTAAAGTCAAGCTCGGCAGGCGTCTGCCACTTGGAACGTCGGTTCAGCGCTGGTACGTACTCTTTGATCCAACGAGACCAAATAGCGTTAGCGTAAGAGTGCGCGCGGGCGTAACGCTTACGGTGATCAAACTCATCTAGACCAATGATGGAAGGAAGACTACGTGCTTGGTTACCGAGGAGAAAGTGATTAGGTGTTAATGCGCCTAGGTCGGACGGGTCGGCGCTTACGGGCGTTAGCGGACGTGAATTAAGTGCATGTTCGACCAGACAAAAAGTGGTACTTAAAACCTCATCTGGGAGGCGACGCGTTCCAAGGATTGTGTAAAGTACGCGCTTAAAACTACGTACTAGCCTCTCCCAGATGCCACCTTGGTGTGGCGTACTGGGCGGATTGACCCTCCACTTAATGCCTTTGTGGGCAAGTTCGACGGCGATGTTGATGGTATTCCACTTCTCGATATTATCGCGTAGTTCTTTTTCCGCGCCAACAAAGTTAGTGCCATCGTCTGACCAAATGATGGCAGGTGTACCTCGACGGGAGACAAAACGCTCCACTCCCATTACACACGAACTGGCGTCCATGGACGGAACAATTTCAACATGAACGGCACGAGTAGTTAAGCATGTGAAGAGGAAACCCCACCTCTTCTCGGTAGTCCTACGCACAGAAACGTAAAACGGGGCGAAGTAGTCGACCCCGGTGTTTGTGAAGGGACTGGTATGCGAGTCTTTCTACTGGGAGGTCAGCAATGATTGGTTGGATAGTGGCAGCTCGGAACTTTCTGCAAGTGACGCAGTTGGATTTAATTGAACGCAGCGAGGATCGTATTTTGAGGATGGTATAACGTTCCTGTACTTTAGCCCGCAGGTAGCCAATACCTTGATGATGATGTTTAACGTGGTTGTGCCTAAGGAACAACTTTAATTATGCATTGCGTGCGTCGAGAACCATAGGATGTTTCACATCAAAGTCAACTTCGACCAACCGTTTGATGCGGCCGGCCGATCGGATTAGACGACTTGGCCCAATAAAGGAAGAAAACGAAGCAATACGGCTACTCCGTTTAACGGGTTTGTTTTCGAGGAGATCTTTTCTCTCTGCATTGAATGACTCCCCTTGCACAAGGTACTGGAGATGACGCTCGGCTTCGTCAAGCTCCGTGGGGTCTATGAAGCTACCATCGGCATTACGGTAACATCCGTGAGAAGGTAACAAGTGGAGTGCGTACGCTGTTATCCGTAGCAAATTCTGATAAGAACTGTACTTATCGAAAGGGATTAGTTGCGGGGGCGGTTCCTTAGTTGACTTGGTTACGGATGCGGCCAATGATGTATTGGTTTCGTCAGTTTCATTAGTTACTATACCAAGTTTGATGTTTTAACTACTTCGATGCTTGGTTCGAACGGGAATTCCTTGGTTCTTAAGAAATCTGGACCCCTCAACCAGCTACTTGATTGCAAAACCTCAGCGGACATACCACAAGTACCGGCATCTGCTGGATTATCGCTTGAGGCAACGTGGTTCCATTCGTCAACGCTAGTGTGTTCTAAAATCTCGCATACGAGGTTTGCAACAAATATTGGCTGCTTGCTTGTGGAGTTGAGCCACTGCAAGACCGTAGTGCTGTCAGTCCACAAATAAACTTTGTTGACATGCACAGTAAGGGCTCGACAGATATCTTGTTTCAACCGAGCGGCCAGAAAAGCAGCTTGCAGCTCTAGCTTTGGAATTGTCATCACCTTCATAGGTGCTACACGAGCTTTACCCAGGACAAATGCAAGCTCTGTTTTTGGCCCACTAGAAGTATTTACTTGAGCTCGGAGAAATGCAACAGCGCTGAAGACCTCTTGGGAACTATCGCCAAACATGGGTAGTTCCAGGTGTTTAAAGTTTCCCGAAAAGTAGCTCCTTGGTATGGTGATTTCGGCAAGCTTGGGAAGTTCTACACTCCATTCGAGGAACTTTTCTACAGTGTCTTTTGGTAATTCTTCATCCCAGTGCTGCCCTCTGACACGCCAGATGTCCTTTAGTAACAATCGGGCAACAATAGTAAATGGTGCCACTAGGCCGATGGGATCAAACACCTTAGACACTAGGCTCAATACCAAGCGTTGTGTTAAAGACTTAGTTACTGTACTGGAGGTACCACGACTCACAACTAGAGTACCATTGTTGTGATCCCATTTCATCCCAAGCACGTGCGAAGAATCCTCTTTAGATGAGGCAATTACTTTTGGTTCGGTAGATTGAGTTGACCCATCAATTCGATCAGCCAGATTTGGTACATTGCTTACAAACTTAATAAGCTTGAACCCACCTAGGTGGAGAAGGTATACCAACTCCTTCGATCTTTTGAGAGTCCTCTCAGGTGACTGCACCGAATCCAAGTAATCGTCCATGTAGAAGTTTTCTCGGACGGCTTTGGTTGCTTCCGGGTACTGATTAACATTGTCTCGGGCCGTGCGTTGCAGTGCATAGTTAGCGCATGTGGGCGAGTCTTTAGCCCCGAATATATGGCGCGTGTATTGATACACTACAACATTTGTTGTGGGGTCCTCCCGCCACAAAAAACGCAGTGATGGCTGGTCCCAATCTGGGACACCCACTTGGGGGAACATACCCTCGACATCTGCGGACACGGCAAATTGATGTTGACGGAACCTAAGTAGTACACGGATTAGGTTTTGGAGCATGTCGGGGCCAGTGAGCAAAGATTTATTCAAAGAAGTACCTTGGAACTTTGCTGCACCATTTAATACCCTACGCACTTTCCCCGATTTGTTCGGATTGGTTTTGGGATGATGTGGTAGGTACCACTCTCTATCCGACCGCTGCTCGACTTTGTGAGCATCAGGGACTGTAATCAAGTAACCTTTTTCCAAGTCTTCACGGATGGTATTAGCATAAGTTTCTTTCAATGATGTATCTCTCGAGAGCCGCTTTTCGAGAGACTTGAGCTGTACCAGTGACGAAAAGTAGTTATTCGGGAGCTGGATGTTGTCATCAGCCCATAACATACCGACAACGTATCTTTGGCCGTTATGGAAAGTTGTTGTTTCAAGTATTTCCTGCGCGCGAGCGTCCCCTGCGGATCGTGGGTCAACTTGCTTGAACGCGCCGTACGATTCCATATCATACCAAGATTTAACCTAACAAGCTAATTCAAAATCCTGTTCAATATTGGCTTTGAAACACACCGAGACTAAACTTGAACTTGACGGGAGTGGGCCACTTAAAACCCAACCTATGGGCAAGCGGACAGCGAACGGTGAGTATTTTTCGTCGGCCGAAAAATACTCTAACGGGCGGATGGCATGGTAGACATCCTGTCCAAGTATCATCTCAATGTTCCCATAGCTATATCTTACTGGATCTAGAACTGCCAAATGTGTGTAAGTTTCTTGCATGGACTTGACGTCAATGATATCGGAACCTACTTTTAATGTTTCCCTCACGTAGGGACGCACAGTGAATGCTTCGAAGTCTTGGTCTTCATGAGGTGTCACAGTTAATTGAACCACCTTTGTGTCTATGAGTTCTTCTGTGTTTATGCCCTTGATGGTAAGTTTTAATGCGGTACCCTGCAAACCAAGTCTAGCTGCGAGACTATTGGACACCCAAGAGTTACTGCAAGCGGTATCCCTTAAAACAACGCCGTAGTACTAGTACCAGAAAAATTAGTAAGTTTCAGTTCCATGACCTGAAGGAGGCCTTTGACATCTCTCACGGAAGACAAAGTGGTTGTTTTGCTTTGCTGCTGTTGACCAGTAGATGGCCTACCAGTACCTGCGTTCGACTTCGAAGTATCGATGTTGTTGTTTGCTGAGGGTTTAGCTGGAAAAACCCTTTCAGCTCCATGAAGTAAAGTGTTATGGGAGCTGTTGCAACCATCTTTTCTACACTTACGGTGACCTGGGCATTGCCTAAACATGTGTTTATCACGCAAACAAGAGAAACAGAGCTTTGCCTCAGCCACGATCTTGGCTCTCTGCGTGGGGGTCTTTTCCTTAAAGACACGGCATTCCCACAACCAGTGGCTGCCTTTGCATACAATGCAACTAGCGATTGATGTTAACGGAGATATCTGTTGTGGCTTAAGGTTACTCTTGTGTTGCGTATTCGCAGCAAATGACTTCGAAGCAACTTTTGATCTTGTTACTGAGTTGATGGTGTCTTCAGTCCTTGCTTTAGTTGCGATATTCTTCATTAAATCATGCGCTTCGATCTTCTCTTTTAACCAATCGTTGAAATCAAGAAGGGTAGGTTTCACCCAATGCTTTTTGATCGTGAAGAGTGACCATGACTCCTTCATGTTGGGTGGTAGCTTCTGTACGGCAGTGTTGAGAAGCTCAGCACTCTTTAAATCCGAATCATATGACAGCGATTTAAATAGCCCGACAAGACTTGAAATGCACCCCGAGTAGTTAATGATGTTATCGCTATTGTGCATCTTCAGTGGTGGAAAGCTGTTGAGTTTGTCCAAATGTGCACTTACAACCGCCTGTGGTTGACCAAATTTACGTTCTAAGGTCCTCAGTGCGTCTTTGTACATTGCGCCGCAGTAGGCGAACCCAGCTATAGTTGTTTTAGCTTTACGTGTTACGAGGGTCTTAAGGTATGTCAATTTTACATCATCAGTTAAGGACTGAGAGTCAATTGCGCTTTTAAATTGACCATACCATTCGTGCCAGTGTAGGGGATCCCCATTGTATTGGGACATTTTCCATTCGGGTAGTGGGTCATTCCTCTTGGTAGATAAGGCGTCAGTGAATGCCTTAATCAAACTTGCATTTTCGGATGCTGGCACTGGAGGCGTGGGACGCGGTGGGCCACCCCAGCACAATGGTATCGGAGCAGTATGCCCGTATGTTGGATCTATAACCGGCGTGACAAAGGGTGGTGCGATGTTAGTAGTTGTACTAAAGTGGTTAACAGGGATGCTACAAGTTGCTGCGTAGTTGCTATTTGGATTATGTTGTGCACTCATTTGCAAGATGGGATGGCTGATAGCGGGGTTAGCTGTGCTTGGGGGTAGGTACGGTTAAAAATTTTTATAGACGGTAGCTTTATTTGTCGCTTGGTTTACGTTTGGGGGATTATTCTGAGGAAAATTCCACAAGTTTAGATCAAGGTTACTTTTCAGGGGAGGTTTTGGTGCGGTAGGACACGGTACCATGCGCGCTTGAGGTAATTGGACAACGTTTTGTTGTGGAATGTTGGGGACGGGTAAGTATGTTGCTGTGCTCGCTGAAATGGGCGGCGGAATCACGGGAGGCTGAGGACTAAATAATTGTTGAGGCGGGATTACGGGTGGCGGGTTCACGAGTGGGTTTCGAGGTGGACGGACATTATGCGGGGAATGGACAATAGGGACTTGTGTTTGGCGTAGAGTGTTACTTTGAGATGGATTCTGTTGTTGTGGAACATGAGGCATCGACATATTTAATTGACCAGGCACACTGGAGCTTTTCGGACCCAAGAACTGATTTACTTGTGGGTTTGTTGAAAAATCAGGTACAAAAGTTGAGTTCGTTGGAGCGATAACGGGTGTTGTTGGCCGGGGAGGTTGCAAAGGTGGCTGATGTGGTTGGAGTGCGACATTTTGTACATCGACTGGTACTTGGTTCACTGGGTTCACCTTACCACTTCCTGAGGGACTGTTTGCCTGCTCGATCCTTTGATCACTGAGTGATTGCTGCAATTGAGCCTGCAGATATTCCCGATACAACGCTTCTTGCTGGGCAACAGAAATTGCAACTCCTGGCCATGTGTACTGAAAAAACATTTCAATATGATTTAAGTTACCGGCAACATTATTTGTGTTTTTTGAAGGATTACTAGGGGCAGTATCTTGAACAGGAGGGTCAGCGGTTGCTGAAGCAGGACGAGAAAAATTTTACTCATTTGCAGCAGTCAATGAATTACCTGCTGGAAAAGAATTTACCCAATCCTGAACAAGTCTGACTTTTATCTGATCCCCCATCTTTCAGCAAATTCAGTTCACTTGAGTGGTGACTAAACAATGACTGATTATCTATTAATTCAGCCTCATTTAAATTAGCTGCGGCAACACGCTGGCGGTGGTCTTCCTCCAATTCTTGAAGTGCTATCTGCACCATTTGTATATCAAGCTCCTTTTTTCTCATGGCAATTTCGTGTTTTTGTTTAGCGAGGCGCATGGCAGCTTGTTCTTGTTTTTCGGCCTCTTCGCGTTTTAGTTTTACCATGAGAAAGTCATGTTTATGCTGGCTAGACATTGATGATGTTGTTCGGCGTGAACTTCTCCTGGACTGCCCTTGGGGATTAACGCCCTCACATACGGTGTCTCGGTCAGCAACTGTGTCAATATAGCTTCTAGCCACGAGCAAGAATTTATCATTGTTCTTAGTTACATCATCCAACCATTGCTCAAGGACAAGGTAAATTGACTCTGGGTTCTCCGCTTTACTGGCCAAGTCAAATAGTTCTTCATTCTTCTGCACCAGTTTACTGAAGACATCCTTCATTTTAGAAACCAAGCGTTCAACTTTAACCCTCCTGTCTTGACAATCTATGGCATCTGTGATGTCCTTACGGATGTTACTTAACTCAGATTCTTGACTAGATCTTGCATTAAAGAGCTTTTTCAATTTTTCTTGCTTTTCGGCCATGATATTGAAATGGCTAATTTATCAATGTAGAGTAACTTTCGACCAAACACGTGGAATGAGGGTTATACCGAACCGAAATGACGACAACTTGATAATCAAGGCGTCGAAGAGCAAAAAAGAAGTTACCGAGTAATGAATTAATCGGCAAAAGTGAGTAAGAAAGTGGAGAGGGCGTCTAATGTGCTTGAAAACAACGTGAGACTAAACAGGAATACAGGCAACCGGGGAAAGAGGACTGGGTGGACGAAGCCCGACGAAACGGGAACCGAAGCGGACGGGGCGGCAAGGACGGGCAAACGGCGCGCAACGCGACAGGGAACGGAACTGGCGAAACGCGGGTAGGAAACG
Source organism: Convolutriloba macropyga (assembly GCF_964194025.1). Classification (NCBI taxonomy): domain Eukaryota; kingdom Metazoa; phylum Xenacoelomorpha; order Acoela; family Convolutidae; genus Convolutriloba; species Convolutriloba macropyga. Next base: position 32,667,137 of record NC_134476.1, on the reverse strand, counting down.
GGCAACGCAAGGGACGGGACGGAAACGCTGAACGAGCGACGCACGAAGAAACGGGAAACGAGACAGACAGAACAGAGGCGTTGAGCGTGTAACGCGCAACGAAGCGGAAAGGCGGGACGGAACGGATGAGAGACGATTAAAAAGCAATCGGGGAGGTCGGGAAACACTATGCTAGCAGACCCCAGGTTCAAACTCAACCAAACAAACTAGCCGTAACTCCAGAACAAACTTAAATCACACCCTAGGGAGGAGGAGAGATGCTACTGCAGGAGACAAACTAGCACAAGTCATTATGGGTCTTAATATAAACAAATAACGAACTAATTTACGGCAAAGCAGTGGTATGCTAAATGGATGAAAAGAGCAAGAAATTTACTAGCCGTAACTCCAGAATAAACTTAAGTCACACCCTAGCAAAACTCAATCCTAAACAACCGATCAGCATACCAACAATATTAAACAAACTACAACAAAATTTAAGTAATATGCAGCGCTTTTGTAGTCTAAGAAAGCTGGAAAAGTTAAGAAACAATCTATCCGTAACTCCAGAATAAACTTATGTCACACCCTAGAAGGTAAAAAACCAAACCAACTAACAATCATACGGTTACACGCAAACATTCAGCAGCAAAAGTTAATATACTACAACAGGAAGGCTAGTAAATTAGTAAAGTTGAAAAGTCAAAGGACAATTCAGCCGTAACTCGAGAATAAACTTAAGTCACACCCTAGAAAGCTATAAGACCTAAACATTAAACCAGCAAACTAGCATAATCAACATACTACAGCAAAAACAACAACATGTTTCATCATATATGACATACTACATCGAAAATCGGAAAAGTAGCGAAGAAAACGAAAAACGGAGTTTTGGGAGAGCGACGTTATTGAAAAAAAAAACGGAACACGGAGAATTGGAAAGTTAAAGAGCGAAAAGGACACGGACGGAACGGTACATAAGAGAGCGACGAGAAAAATTTATAAGGATTCGATCAATTTTTTCTGTAGGCCGGAGTTTGTTAAAATTTTCACAACCTTTTATGTTTATTGAGATTTACTCAATTTACGAATCTCCCGCACTGAATTTTATTTTCGCACGTGTAATAAGACTTGCCAAGTCTTGGGCAATTCTGACAAGTCTTAAGTGTGTTATGATCATAGCTCTGAATTAGTACTGATATCTAGACTTAGAATTAGACTTGCCTAGTGCCGATATTGATTTGGCGTTCGGTACGGGTTCCTTGTTGGAGAAATTGATTTCTGACAACCTTGTCAAAAATTTATGCCTTTGTCCAATTTTTTCTATTTTTGGTCAGCTTTTTGCAATTTCTTGAAAAGGGAACGGTAATCCACTAAACTGGACAACTTTATTCTCGAAAATACGGTTTATCAATATTCGGTATTGATTTTCTCAAGTTTTTTTTAGAATTGCCTCAAAATTGACCAAAAACTTTCAAAATCGAACAATTTAGCATTTTTCTCTCAATTTTCTCTATATGAGAGGTTATTTTTGGTTATACTAACCCACTATATCAATTTTCTCGAATTTTTGGTTAATATACCAAAAAATTTCAAAATCGGTGTTTTTTCGTCTCAGAAATTATGTTAGTGGGGCTAATGGTAACCGACTACCCACAATATTATTCAAACAATTGTTTGGATTCGCTTCCCATCCTAAGTCAAAAGTTCTTTGGCTGGGGTCCTTGCCGTCTAAATAAATTTTCTTTATAATCAATTTACTGCAAAAAATAATTTTCAAATTTCGGTTCTGTCTTACAGTTTTTTTTGGAGTCGTCTCAGCCGATTCTTTGTCTGAAAACTCTTAATTGCTCGTACAATAGCGAAGCCCAAAAGTTGGGGGTAATTGTGATTCACAAGCTGAGTTATCTGTAATATCCGTTCCAAAGTAAAATTTGTATTGGAAGACACCGACTTTATGTTGGATGACTTTGTCTGAACGGTGAATTTCAGTTCCAAAGGCTTCACCTTTTTAAAATCGTAACTGTAGTATTTTGGGTATCAGTCTCACGTAAATTCTTCGTATCATTTTTCCACCCTTGCGTGTAAACTCGTTCGACTTTCAATGTCGGGTACGGAGGTACGGAGTTCGTCACTAAAAAAATGACAATTGGCTTAACATTGTCCGAAAAAAACCCGGAGTGGCACCAAAAATATAGCTGATAATAGTACAAAACAGACTACCGATAATGTTTCAATTCATCACGAAAAGGCATAAATTGAACGTCATAAGTTTTTTATGAAGCAACGTATAAGCTCTGTACGTTCATAGCCACAAGTGAGAGTTTAGACGGCAACGTTTTTGATGCTCTTTTACTGGTTTTTTCTATGATGTTATTGACGTCAGAATCGGTTCATAATCGATCAACAATCGTCTAAAGAACCTAAAAATATTAAGCCAAAAACCGCCTTATTCGATACATATCATGGTATTATTTACTTAAAATTAGGTTATACGAACTTTTCCGGAACTTTTGTGTATATTAGACGCAATTCTATACGTAATTTAAATACTCGATTCTGATTGGATGATATATTTCTCGCTTACATCTATTTAGTTACTAACAATGCCAATGAAAGAGGCTTTAGAAAAATGACAAAATTTGGAATCATTGTACTTTATACTAAAAAATCTCAAAAAAATTAGTTTTTAAGATGACATCGTTAGATTTTTCAACAGTTAATTAACGATTTCAGCTCAGCCATTTGTCGAATGCAGCCAGGTAACCAAAAAAAAGAATATCGGCGAAGAATTCAAATCAACCAATAAACTTGCAATATGGATTCATAATCTTGCAAGTTACTTGGAAGTTTAATTCCAAGTCTTGGAAAATACTTGCAAGATGATTCTAATCTAGTAAAAATTTTGCAGTAGAAGACGTATGTAATCCCTTGCAAGATATTGAATGGTTTGATTACTAGGGATAACTTCGCGCAATGATTTTATGTCTCAGCAGTTTCGGTGAAATGCATACAAAGAGACTAATAAGGTGGAAGTCTCTAAACACCACTTAATGTTCTCCGGGGTTTATCTGTTTATCCCGTTCTTGGGGACAAAAAGTATAAAACGTCAGATAAAAAAATTGGACAAGCAAAAATTGCATAAAAAAGACCGCAAGACTAATATAATTGCCACATAATTAGTTTGAGAGCAAGTAAAAACCGAAGAGTACTCAATCATTGTACTCCAAGTCTATTTATTTTCTACTTTTGCTGTTTTTTTATCTGTTTTCGCTATGAAAACAGTTAATTTGAAGTCTCAGTGATTTTCATTTTATTAACACTAATCGAGGTGCCAGTTAGAAATCATACGGCAATCAGGCAAACGTAGAACTCTCCCATAACACTATCGTATTCTCAAGTTTCCTCTCGCTGCGCTGCCACGAGTGCTAAATATCAAGAGTGCACAAAATTGGGTCCGATCAGCAAGGTAAAAAATTATTGAGCTTCTGACATACCAATTGTAGAGCAGCTGCAACAAATGGTGCATCTGGTATGTTTCCAGGGTGACAGCATTCCATGAGGAACGACAGTCTCTTCATCCCACAGTGGATCGCAACCCAGTCCACAGCACGCATCACACTCGGAACCTGCTCAACACGCAATTAACACACTTTTTCTATGAGCTTGAACACACGAGAATATCAGTTCTTTCTGATTTTTGACATTTGAAACTCTGATTTAATGTTTGACATCTGATACATAAACAATCCGCTGATAATATCTGAAGTTTAAGAAGCAAATAAAAAATGTAATTTCTATATTGACATCCGACCAACCTGAGGATGTCTGGAGTCTCCAGAGTGGTGATGGTGTCTTCCTCCGGGTCCACCTGGTCCAGACATACCCATTGGGTTCCCATAGGAGTCGGTGGCCAGCTGTGACTTGCCTCCGAATAAGGAACCAGTGCCGAAGTTGTCAGAGGAGTTGGGATCGAACTCGTCCACTGAATAAAAAATAATACTTCAGATTTAACAAATCTTGGACTTGTAAGTTATATTATATATGTAAATTGTTTTGTGTTTACCACAATAGTAAAACTATTTTGTTATACTAACTTTATACTTTTCCTTAAATTTTTGCCAAACTACTGCCAGATGTCAAAGAATGTACTTCCTGCAAGGCTATTTGCAGGAACTGCCTACAACGGAATTTTTAGAGCAAAAATAGACAACCGTTCTTCTGGAAAAATTCCAATCTTGCATTTTTTAAAGTCTGAAAACTTAATCTTGAATCTTGATTTAGAAAGACATGCGATATAAGTACGGTACAAACGGTACAATTGTAATAAACTGATGAAGTGTGAACAAATACTGACTGTCTCTGGAGTCTTCCCTCTCTGAGTCATTTTGGTCCCCTCTTCCTGTGCCTGCCCCTGCTCCCTTCTGCAGTTTGTTTTTGAACTTCTTGAACAGACTGGACTTGTCTTTGCCTCCTCCACTCAATGCCTCAGAGGGTACAACCACCAAGGACAGTGAGAGAGCTGCGTCACTCGGTTTGTGAAAAATGACCTGCAAATGAAACCTCTACCTCTTACACTGGAAACAATTATTAGAGGCTTTCAACGTGATTTTTACTTGTGATGGCTCAAGGGATATTAAAGAACAGATAGTATTTGGAAACTTATATGTCTTGAATATTATAAGGTTTAGAAACTTTAATCTACCAAATAGTAATTTAACAAATAGCATTTGTAAATTTGTATGTCTTGAGTATTATAAGGTTTGAAAACTTTAATTTACCTGTCTAAAAACGGAACAGAAAATTTTCAATAAGAATTCACTTAGTGAGAAGGGATGGCAACGAGATAGCAGAATAATTCCAGCTAGAGTTTGAGGAATATAACTTTTTGAACCTTACTTACATGTAGTGAAAACCTTAGGAACCAAAACCAGCACAAAATTACGAAGTGAAACGATGCAAAGCGGAAATCAAAAAGAACACTTATGATGAGCATGACCTCATAAATATTAACACCAAAGTTTATACCAAAAGGTGGCCGCCGTATTGGCCAACAGGACGTTTAGACGACAACCAAAAAATGAGAAAATTAACCGACAATTTAAGTAAAATGAGCAATATTCTAAAGCTGTGATTTGCCAATTTAAAACACTATTTCGTAAGTGGACAAATATACCGCAGTTTTTTCATCAATCACTGTAACGAAGGTCTATCCGTGGTCGGACCGTATTTACCGCATCTGGCCATGCCTCGCGGGCCATGGCCATGACTCAGCTGCCCGTTGGACTTTTATGACCAATAATGATAAAACTGTCGGCTAAATTTCTCATTTTTTCCTTGTCGGCTAAACGCCCTGTCGGCCAACTTTCCTAGCACCATACCAAAGTATTAAAATGTTTTTGGTTATAGGTTTGTGATATAAATTTACCTAAATTTGGCAGTTTTGTATTTTAGTAACTATCATTGTCTGATTTAGTTTTTTGCGAGGAATAGTTTGATGCCACCATTCGATTTCAAAAAACATAGTTTCAAAAACAGAATTTCAGTGTTTTTTCCTCAAAGAATTTTATTTTCGCATGCTCTGCTCCCATTCACTATTAAACAAAATTTTTTAGACTGGATAAAAAATGATTTTTCAATCCTTTCCTGAAAAAATGAAGTAAGTACCTTTCTCCGAGCAAGATGTTTTGCAGAGGGTGCATTTAGAGGACCCACAGCTGACCCTGCAGAGTCCACACTGTCCCCATCACCACCCCCTCCCCCAGTAGTGTCCTGGCTGCTATTGGGGCCTCCCTTCTCTCCACTGTCACCCACCCCTCCCCCAGTTGAGGTTGTGGCCGAAGCCACTGAGCTACCGCCACCGCTTTTCTTCAACTCTAAAAACAACAAAAACAAAATTGCCAATCATGACCAAGAGCCGACAGTCTACGAAAATGTCTTGCTTGTATGCTCTTTTGACAAATTTCTTAGTTTGACAAATTTACTGGTCGGAAATAAGATCATTAGTGGTCACTACAGACCTCCAAATCGGGCATAATTGACCGATTTGTGCAGGTGGATTTCACACGCAATCTTAATACATTAGTTCTCTGGAAAAAAAACTTATGTTCGCTGAATTGGCTTGGATTGAAATATTTTGAATGTATGATTTAACCTCAATTATGGAAGAGGGGATATGTGTGCGTTTAATCATCGATAAAACATGCAAGTGTTTTCACTCAATATTGCATCGAAGAAAGCAACTTAGAATAAAAGAATGTAGAATCGCTGTTTCAAGCTTTTTTGAAGCTGTTTGCAAAATTTTGTCAGTGTATGCTATTTTGTAATGTCAGTCTTCTCCACAAAACCACCCTAAAAGCGCTCTGTGGACAGCACTAATGGATTAATCTAGGTGTAGTTCAAGTTTCCGTAAGTGAATTCTGTAGATCAAAAATAAGGAGAACTCGAACCTCTTAATTAAGAGGTTTGCTTTGACCAGTAATATTTTTTTTTCAAGTTGCAATTATAAAACATCACAACTAATTGTAAATTTTTGCTAGAAAATATAGAATCAGGGCGAATCGACAACAAGAGTTTGCATATGATTTTCTAACCTGTCAAACGCGAAACAAATAATTCAACTCGCGAAGTTCCCAACGTTTTTTACAAGTCGAAAACGCTATGAGTTGCTTGATCCTACAATCGTATCTTCAGTTATGTATTTTAATATAGTCATATACCTGTTAAACGAACAGATTGAGCAGTACATATGTAAATTTTATTAATCTCTCTATCAATTTCCTGCTTCAAATCTTATAAAACAGTTGAATATGTTAACAAAGCAACCAGAATCGAGAAATATTTTGAAACCAAAAAATCACCTTTAATGCTAGTTATCTTCAAGATCGTCCTTATATGGTAATTAAATTTGAATATTATTATCCAGATCGCCATTGAAACTTGAGCTGAAAATTTTAAAAAAAATGTAGGAAATTTAGTAAAGTAAAATTTAGATTTGTCACCAGTAATTCTTTACAGTTTCAAGACTCAAAGAAAACAATTGAAACGATTTGACCAAAAATTTCCAAAACCAAAAAAAAATTTTCTCAAAATTTAGTTATGAAATTTTTTAAAACTATTTATTCTGCTGGTTACAAAATAAAGAACGAATAATATTTTTCCCAGTATCAAAAAAATTTTATTTGGAAAATCAAAGATATCAGGCAATTTAGATTTCTCAAAGTAGCAAAAATCATTGCTGAAAATGTAAAACTAACAGCAAAAAATGACTTTATTTCTACGGCCCATTTACAAATGATATGATGTAAAATAGCACATTACTATGTGATAAATAGCACCGGCACCGGGGTTGGGGCGTAAGATATATATAGCTGGAAACAAGCACATATTTGAGATCTAATAAAGAAGTTTTGGCCGATTATGCTCATGAAACATCAAAAACGACAAAATATTTCGAAAATTTTCAAAAAATTCTTTGCAACCTATAGTGTCAATTTTATTTTTACTTTATTTTTACCGGTAAAATTGCCTCAAGAAGTTGGCACTCAACTTTCCAAAAAACAATCAAGACCTAAAGGAATTGTGGAGACCAGCATGAGAGGAGCGAATCCAACATAATCATTTTGGACAGGTCTTAGTCTACTTTTCTTTATGCAGCATATCTATTGCTTCTTTGAATATTCGAAAGCCCTAAAAAATGTAACAAATGGAAAAGGGTGGGAAAAAATGCTTTGGGAAAGAACGCGATTTCAATAGTGTCCTCAACAATTGATTTATTTGTTCATGCGTTTTCCAGGGCCAAAATTTCTTTATTGTAAAAAATTCAAATTTACCAGTTTTTACTCAACAACCACGCTAAAAAAGAACCTAAAACGAAATAAGATAGGTTGTGAGGTAGAAATAATTGCAGTTGAGACGTTACTCATCCGGATTTGAATTTTCAAAAAGTGAGGCAAAATTTCTGCTCAAACACCTTTACAAAAACCATGAGCAAAATTACATGATTATTTGATCAAGAATTACATCGTTTTCTGAACAAAAAGGAGTCCAATTCAAGAGAAGTTTAGAGAAGAATTAACCTTCACTTCTTTTAAACTATACAAAAACCAAGCTCTTCCGTTTATGAATTCCCAAAATCAGGACTTAAGTTCAGGTTCTCTGTGTATTCTTATAAAAACTTAAATTTTCTTCTGAATCAGGCATAATTCAGACTACATCTGTCATTGTCAGAAATGCTTCAGTTTAATAGATAAAGTCAAAACCAGATGTGGGATATGTATTGGTCTAATTCGTGTTCATAGACATTATGTTTCTGAAAAAATCCTTAAATTCCATCAGACCTAAGAATGAGTCAGCTATTGTTAGAAATCACCGTTGCAGCCTCAATAAAGTCATGACGGGGAAGCCGGAGAACAAATTTAGACATCATACTTTTAGCAGTTCTGGGGGTGTTCTCACTGTTGTCGTTGGCGTTGTCAGAACACACACTCCCACTCACATCCGGACTTTCCTGGACTTGATGCTGTTGTTGATTAGAACTTCCACCGGACATACCACTTTTCGTGTCTCTTTTCGTTAAGGTACCTGGATTAGAAATCACAGCAACTTGTTTCAAATCATTGCCAAGGTTTGTGTCTCAAAAATTTTTTAATAAGAAGTGATAATTAAGTTCCGTTTTTGGTTCTGAAAAATCTCAGCTCAAGTCCTTACCAAAAGATTCCTGGCAAGGTATGCTCATAATGTTAACTATGACGCCGCCACGATCAACTGATTTCTCGCATTCATATGGTTTGCTATCATGCTTTGCATCAAGAACTATGGTGATTCAATATAGCTATAAAAAGTTTCCTATTGTAAGTGCAGATATACATACAAACGGAAAGTGTACACTTTCTCTGTTCCCTAGTCGAGACCTGCTTTTATTATTTCAAGATTCTTACAAAACGATGTTAGTCTTGTACGAATCTTTTAAGACTTTGCGAGAATAGCATTGAATCGACTTGGGCAGAGTGGTTTACTAAAAATAAATTGATCAATTTAATTACAAATATCAATTTTATGAGAAAGTATAATTAAACGTTCGCCAACCATAATCATAGTAAAATTAGCATGGGTCTCAAAAACAAGGTCCTAATGAAAAACTGAAAACGCGGTCGATTGACCCGAGAAATGTGAACGAGGCTCTTTACCATGTTCGTGTATGTTGTGTGGTGGCTGTGCCCTGACAGAGATGAAGCATGTCCTCATGACCTCTGCAGATCCATAGCTGTCAAACACACTGTCCAGCATACCACTGAATGCCACCAGACGGAATACCTCTCCGTGGTTCTCCCGAATGTACTGCATCAGTAGACGGATGTACGTCTTGGCATTCTGAAAAAATTTTTGAAAATGAATGTTATCATTTGCCTGTCATTTTTTTTCTAATTGGTATGCCTTCCATGTCATCGTTAAACTTTACTGGTTATCTTGTCGATATCATGTTTTTCGTTACTCATCCAATGATCTATCAAGTTTGTATATGTCTTGAAGTTTTCTCGCTATGTAAAATGGCAAGATCTTGGCATTGCTGAAATACTCTGCAGCATGTTTCTAAATCAAGACTATCAAGTTTCTGTTGAGGGGATCTAAGGAATCGCAAATACTGTGATATCGAAACAGTACTGGATTTAACCAGCATGTCTTATTTGTAAGCCTAGTGTGAGAGCAATTCCAGCAAACGGTCTTAAGCTCCCGAACTTGGGCATCGCCTATATCCCATTTTCGTATTCTTTATTGTTTCTCAATGCTTCATTTCTCAGCCAAGAATACGTTGAACAAATAAGGCATCATATCAAATTATGTGACGTTCATCTTAAGTACATCTTACATAAGGTTGCTCTTTCTCATACCTCAAACAAATTTTTTCACGGGTTCTTACAGTGTCGAATGTCCTCTGAGGAGCATCAACCACTCTAGTGACGACAGTCTTGAACACACTGCATACGATGGCACTCTCAATGTCTGCCTCCAAACCCTCCTCCTCCGCATTCACTCTGAACCTGTTCCCATATCCACCCGATGGATCATCCACCCCTCCACCCCCTGACCCATGTGCATACTTTTTCCAAGGTTCTAAAACATACTTTGTTTTTTTTGCATACACTTGTTCAAGTTGTGAATTAGCCGAAACTGGAGTAATGTATAATTAGAAGTCTTCAATACACGTGACTTTTTTGTTTTGACAATGGTAGATTTTGGACAAAAGGGAAATGACATTGATATTGGTGCTAAAAATCATTCATTGAGTGAACTAGGTCATTTAAATGATAATATGATCGCGCAATTCAACGTGAATTCGACATCTAATGATTGAATCCCATGACGTAACACATATAGAAGCAGTTAAAAAGCGACATGAAAAGATAAAAATAGCAATCGTATTAGGAAAATCATTTCAGGGTGAAACGGTTAACAAGAAAGGCGACAGTTGCAGATATAGCGTTCGATTCCTGTAAGTCGTACTTATTTTCTGTAATCGCTCTTGCAGTCTTGAAGCAATGTGGAAATTTGAAACAAAAGCTTCGATATAATTGAGTGCAGGAGATCACGGAACTCTTTAATCCACAGAATCAGTAGAGAATTGCAGACATGGAATTTGACCTCAAATGAAAGGTACACACATTCTATCTGATATGCAATCTTTAACTGCTTTATTTTTTGTCAATCTTCGAAAAAAAAAATTGGGGCAGATAGTTGTAAGTGGTTTTTGCAGTCCTTGAGTTATTTGTTTGCAGGCTTTTGAATGTTTTATCGGCAGTTATGTGCATTTAATTTTACGTAATTATAAACGCGCTTCGGTAAAAAATAATTCAAAATTGGCCTCTTGAAAGAAACTAATAATTATTAATAAAACAAATAAATGTTTGCACCGAAAGTCCTGCACAAGCAAATAAGACAATTGACTTAACATTTGAATGTGTTTTGAAAAAAATCCCTTCACGATTTTCATGACATAGTGAAAGTCATGAAGGTTCTCTTTCGAAAGGATCACGTAATTTTTTCGACTGCTCAATTTTCAGTAGATTGCTTCAAAAGTTGTTACCACCTATTACGGAAGAAGTTGTCGTTAAAACTTGGTAAATCCCCTGCACAAGTATATAAGTATAACAACATAGCAGCAATTAATTTAATACCACATAAAACAATTGATCTATAACTCTAATGTCTTTTGAGAAAAACCTCCCTATATTTGAAAACCAATTAAAAAGCTTTATCAAGCTTTATCGTGAATTAAATCTCGTGAATCCAATGAATTTACAGATACGCCAATAAATTTTTTATGATTAATAGATTAGTACACAATTTATAAGCCTTTTCATAAATTCATAAAAAGAAATTTTCTGTAGGAAATTTGCTTGTATGTTCTGATAAATTTTTGCATTGAATGCCGCATTGTGCTCCATTATTAACGTTCGAAGTGCCCAAAAAATTTTACCAATTGAAAATTAATTTTTAAGCAAGAACAAGAATTAGTGATCAAAAATTGTTATACATGGGAGGAAACCTATTTTTGCCAAATGTCACTAACAAGAGCTTCAAAGGCTATCCAATCATCTGACACACAGCTCACGGTCCTTGAGTTTTTTAAATATATTTCTAGCTCTTAGCAAATTTTTTGAAATTAAGTGTAAAAATAATGGTGCAGCGAGTGTTCGAATAATAGCGATAGAATTTTTTTGAGCCTCTCGTTTTATTGAGAGGTGATTTTCATTGTTTGAACCATTGTAGACACCAAATTAATGGTGACCAATTGATCATGTTTTTTAACGTAGTATGCACTTTGTTCTATAAAAATATACCATTTGAAACCAAAAGTCAACAATAATTTGAGAAGAACAAAAAGTAAAACTTTTGATATCTTTTTCAGAAAAAGAATGTAGGATTATTTTATTATAGTTTTTGTCTCCATTAACTATTTGTGACTATTATCTTGATCAAAATATTAGATTTGAAAAACCCTCTTTTCTCCAGAATTTATTAAAAATAGAGTGACTTTGGAATAATATTACGACTTATGACACTACATAAGCACAGTTCCCATTTATTTTGCAAGATAAAACTTCACAGGTTTTGTTGCCCATAATTTGTTTGAATACTTTTAGAAATAACCAGATTTAAAAATTTTAGTCAAACTTTGAGAGAAGCGTGCCAATAAAAATTATAGCCAATTGTTGTATATCTAAAAAGATCAGAACGATATTTTAACAGGAGCATTTCGCGTTGAACTCATAATACAAAAATAGAAAAATTACAAATTCCTATTATATTCTCCAGGAAAAATTTTGTAATTGTCCTCCATAGAAAACAACGCAAAGTTAGGTTTTCAAATCACGCTGGAAGAAGTGTGAAAAAATTTTTTATCGATATTTACGGAAAATTGTAGTAGTAAAATTTGATACAGAAATTTCATTCCCATGAAAATTTTCATTTCTCTACAAAATCTATTATAAGCAGGTTAATTAAATTTCGAGCCTCAGCTGGCACATTTTGGCATCACTCTATGCAAAATCCATAGTAGTAAAAGTCCATGTGGCCAGAAATATTTTAACTGGTTGTTGATAGCGGACTTTGTTATAACGCATAGCTTGTTATAATTTTTTGATATCGTACGACAGAAGTTGCAACGTAAAACAATTGAAGGTCGGAATGTCAACAATTCGACTCTTTTTATATCAGTTTATCTTACTATACTGTGAGACTATGTTTCTCAAAGTAATGCAATAAACCTATTTTATGTTGTCCCGATTGTGTTTTTCAAGTTTAAGATAGGTAACATATATTTCCTTCTTTTACGATTTCATCTTTTTTTGTCAAATAGTGACACTTTCGGGTTAGGGCGTTGTTCATTGTAATTCTTTTCATTCCATTTTTATACCATGGTCTATCCTTGATTTCAATTAATACTTATTGCTATTTCATCTGTCACAAAAATAGGCCTGCAGCGTAAACTAAAACCCCCTTAAATTGCTCTTGTTAATTATCATGGACGATTATTTACTACAGAAAAGAACTCACACTATGGAAAAGTTATAGTCAGAGAAATCTCATTTATGACAAAGTTGCAGTCCCACCAAATTTGGTTGATTTTAGGACTTTATGAAAACGATGCTCGATAATATGAAAACTATTAAAATGATAAATTCGGCCGATTTCAAAATTCGATGAACCCTAGCATAATTAGATCGGTGAAGAAGTCATGAGCACTCTGATAGTTTGCAATAAAAACCTACCCAGGTTAGAAAAGATTTCCAAACTTCATAGCTCAAATACAACTCCTTCAATGTGCGATTTAGCTGAAATTGCTTTAGATGTCAACATTTTCTCAAGCAACCTGCACATACCAGAGTAAGAAATTTTCGATTTGTTTATGGCCTTCTTTTAATGATCACTAGATGAATGCATTATCCACGAACAAGATGTACCTATCTCTCTGCTAGTTGGAAGAATTTTTCACGTATATCAAAATCAGAATTGCTCACAAAATTAAGCAATGTGGCACAAATTTCGGTTTTAGTAGGTTTCTAAAAATTCATCGTCTCCTTCCAACTCAGCGTTTTTTTTTTGCATTGAGAAGAAGCGACTAGAAAACGACGAAAAATGCTATCAATAAAACGAGACGGTTTCTTTTGAAAGAAAATGACGTAAGAAACGAAAAAACGACGAAAAAAAGATCATTTCATACAATTAAAGGGCGATTTAAACGAAAGAAACGAACGAAAATGAAGAAAACGACGAAAAAACGACGAAAAACGACGAATAAACGAAGAAAAATGACGAAAAACGACGAAAAAGACAATTTCTTACAAAGAGATTGTCGTTCTTCGTCGTTATCCTCAACACGGGTATAATTTATAATACTACTTTAAAATGTCTTCCTCTTCCGAATTATTGATGGATATTGCTTTGCTTTCACAAGATTGAGTCAATTTACTGACGAATTATGCATCTTGTGATATATAAAAATGGCAAGTAAGAAGAAAAAGCAGCTTAATCTTACCTGGTAGGGGATAGTTGGCAGATTGACATGACCCAAGGAGAGCGTGCATGAAGTCTATCACTTCGAACAACTCATGTTTGGCTGCAAAGTGGCAGAGACTCCGCTTGAACTAAACACAGCAGAGAAACATAATTCAACAACAAGTTATCACGTGAATTTTTAAAAGATGTAATATTTTTTCATATTCCTTCAAGGGATTGTGGTTTTCCGAATCATATCTTTTATCTTTTACGAAACTGCCCAAATCTGGTATTTTGGAGCGCTTTAATCTAAAAATAATTCGTGAAGAGACTTCCGAGGCTGAGGTATGCGTTTGAAATTGTCCTGATCAAACCATTTCGAGCTCACACCTGACCATTTTGCGCTCGAAATTACACGGCAACTGAGCCCACTTGAGTCTGATCAGAGGCAGATTCGAGCGCGGTCTGATCAGGACAATTTTGAACGCACACCTCAGCTTGGGTTGTGAAATGTGAGTGCGTAACGATGCAAAGCTGAAATTGGATACTTGCATTAAATGAATACAAAATACAATGTGAAAAAACAATAAACAATGAACGATGGACAAATCACAATCAGGGTCACAAAATAATATAAGAAACTTCAGATTTTTTGTGAACAAACTATAAAGAGATGAAGCATTATATAGTTTCGCTTGACTTACAATTAATTATTTAAACCCCTCGTTTAATCAAAAATATGAAACCTAGTTAAAGGTAAATGCGGTACAATTAAGTTCTATTAAAAATTTTCTGGACAACTGATAGTCACATTTCAGTTCAACTAAAATCTTATTATATAAATGATGAATGTGTTGTGAAGATATGATAAAAATGATTGCAACAAAGTGTACTTGTTTTTTGTTGTGGGTGTGTAGCTTGCTGAGACAGGTGAGAGCTTGACCCCTGGCAGTCATGGAGAAACTCGGTCTTCTCAGCTCACAGTAGGCCATTGTAGATCGGAAACAGCCCACTTCTCGAACCAGACGCGTCAGCATGCAGATCATGGCACCCACAATTGTCAGATTCTAAACAAACATGGAGGTTTTGATCAATTTGGTAGAAGAGTTAAAACTGCATATCATCCGTGAACACTTGTGATTCAGCGTTCATAAGGGCTACATGCAACTTCTAGTTAGTCTATTGACACTGTACCATACTATACTCCAGAAGAAAATTGAGGAACTATATCAAAGAATTTTTAATTAGTTAACTTCTTGTTTTAAAACGTATTGGACAGCATCAATGGCTAAGTTAAATACCAATTTTTTTTCAAATTTTTTTACGGTCGCAAAAAATTTCAAATTCCGTCGAAAAGTCTTAGAATCTATTTCTTAAACAAACTGCCAATTTTTTTGTCATAAACTTATCCCACCTTCTCCTTGGAATTGTCTCCCCCTCCGTTATTCCCACTGGTTGCACTGGCATTAGACGTTGGGGTTCCATGGTTGCCACCTCCCAGCCCAATCAGGTTCTCTTCAGACCCTCCCTTCCTGCCTTTTCCTCCTTTAGCAGTAGACGTCTTCCTCTGCTCTTTCCGGGAGAGGATCAATCCCACTTGTGACATGGACATGAGGGTCTCCAACAGAGGTAGGATCAGTTCAATCACAGCCTGGGAGACGCCACGATTGGTAAGGACGTACAGGGCGCGTAAAATGACCTGAAATTCCATATATCGCATATGTAAAATCGTAACCAATGGCCTAAAACCACAACTATCAGAATTTTAGGTGTGAAATATTTCTTTAAGTCGAACGAACAATTAAGCAATGCAACTAGAGACAATATAACAGCTGCAAACACCAGACAACCCTTAAGAGAACATTCAGCTCTGTTTTGGGAACAAGCTACCAAGTAGATTAGGTTCAGTAATGACTTTAACAAGAAACGAAAAGTGAAGTAATTTTGTTAGAGTGTTACCTTGAACTCTCAGAAATTTCGGGTATTCTATTAAAGATTTGGGACCTGTGGTGCACTGATTGATAGTTGGCAGAACTTTGGCGCTTGATGCTATCATATGTACTGTTATCACAAAGTGTGGAATCATAATAAATGTCATCAATGAACTGTTACCATGAAAGTCTCTGTAAAGAGTTAAAACCATCTCTTTCAATCTCTTGCGTAATTTATATGTAGGCATCCTAGCTCTCATGAGGTCCAATAGGAGCATATAAAAAGCCACTGCTACGTAGCTGAAGTTCATAAACCAATTATAGCGTATTACTGACCTCAATGCATTGTACGGGGATTTATATGAAATTGCGTTCTATACTGAATACTAGCTCGCTGTAATCCGCGAGTAGCTTGTTGCAACAAAAAACACCGTTAGTTGTCACTGACATCAATTATAACTGAAAGAAACAGAGTTTTACAAAATTCGTAATTTTGGCCAAATCTGAAAATTTTTACAAGTTGAGACCGAAAATTTGTCCACCCCCCCCCCCCCATTTTTTGAAGCCGATATGGCTGAACCAAGCTGGGGTCACCATCACCCTAGGATAGCCCTAAGCTATTTATAAACCAGGATTGGTAGTTCCAGCTTTACCCAGTCCGGAGCTATTAACATTTATGAGGGGAAAAAGTGATAATTTTGGGGAAAAATCCGAAATTCGCAATTTTGGAGTTTAATGAACACTAGTCATACTAGGGTGCAATAAGGCCCTGAGCCTACGCTTGATTCGGCGGAGTACGAACCATACCCCCCAAACCGCCCTAAGTAAACAAAGGACCCGGAAACACATAACTCGTAAAGCAACTAAGTATAAGTCGACTTGCCGGCCAATTTGAACTTTATGCTTGTTACGGACGTAAAGCGCAACCGGACCGTAACCCTACAGCACATAAGCGGACGTGCGGGCGGTACCCTAGGAATTCCCCTATGTAAACAAATTGCACGTGAGAACAGAAAAATCCGGAGTCCGCATATATGTAAATTTGGCAGCCATCTTGACTGATATCTATTAGGTAAGTTCGATATTCGACACGTTGAAGTTTTACGGCATTGGTATGACGGAATGTAAACAAAGTAGCCAATAGCATTATGGCAAGTGGAAACGTGGTGCAATAATGACGGTTATTTGCTTTGAGTAAACAAACTGTTTGCTCGGCTCAGTATAAAAGCGGCTTACACTATAAGCGCAGCGCAGAAGTTGCTAACCGTGAACGAGTTAATATTCGATTGTTTGGCATAGTTTGCCGGTATTATTGAGCGAGAGGCTCTTGTTAATCGTTATTAAGCGTCGTTGCGTTAACTTTGCCGAAGCGATTGAGCGCGATGCTCTGAATAGTCGCTGTTATAGAATTAGAGTTATTTTGCGAAGTTTGCCTGATTTGATTGAGCGAGAAGCTCTGAGTAGTCTTTGCAGTTCGGTTACATTATTGAGCACCGATTGCTGTTGTAAGTGAGCGAGAGGCTCTGGAACTTGCGTTATTTGATTGAGCAAGCGGCTCAGATTAGTTATAGCTATTTGGCAGAGTTTGCCTGATTGAGCGAAAAGCTCGGACTTATTGTTGTTGTTAGACTGTGGTTCATCAGTCTGTTAATAGCTGAGGGATAATTCCAGCTGTTTGATTGAGTTTGAGTATAAGCGGCAATCGGTATTACTGTAGAGTTCGATTGAGAAATAACTTAGTTATTGTTCCAAGCTTGTGGTTGCTTGTGTTAGAATTAGTTGTAATAGTTATTTTCATTGTCGTAGTGCATGTTACCTGATGCCTATTGAGTTATTGCAATTAGCTATTACAGTTACTTAATTTAAGTGTTTTACCATCGACACTCTTGAACAGCCAAGAGCATAGTACGGGAAATCTATTGTTGTTAAGAAGAAGACGAACCACCAAACTAAAAACCTTTCGAATTGTGAGATCTGGGCGCTATCGTTTTCCCGTGATAGGCAGCCTATTAAAAATTCAGAATCTTACATCATATAACAAATACTTTTATAGTAAACAAAAAATAGAAAAATTTTTATCCTTCTTTTGGATTTTTGATTCATTGCTGTTCGCGGAAATTGGAAGTAAGGACAACCCAACTCAGCTTTGCATATACATAAAACGAGGTGCAAAGTCAATTGCTTAACTTCATAATTCGTAATTCTAAGCAACCATACCAATCCTGTATCAAGTGCTGTGACTACAATATTTTCGAAAATTTAAACGAGCTACTTTAAAGATGGCTCGTTTAAAGTTAACAGATTGCTGATAACCTCATAGTTGAAAGTTCCATCATCTTGGATATAATGCACCGTTCCACTCGGTTCCAGGTAACCACCAGCCGAACACACTTTCATTCCAATTCCACCTTTAGAACCCAACTTGCCACCACCTAGCACTCCTGAAAACCCGTCAAGGGACTTCAGACTCCCGTTCAGTTCGTCACCCGGATCGGAGATCATGTTATTGCCTGGAGCCAGAGTAGCAAAAGAATAAGCGGAACGATCCCTGGACACTAATTTGGAGGTCAAACTGTCAGTTGCAGACGCAGCTGTCAATCTAGAACTTCCGGGAAAGTCGCCGTCATGAACGTTAGAATCCGTTTTCAAGATCCGGTTCGAATATCCGGCAGTGTTCAATAACGTCGGTTTGTTTTCATCTTGAGATCCACGTAAAGATTTTGAAACCTGTATGTCTAAATCACATTCAAAGCTTTCTTGGCGTTCTAAAGATTTCGCTTTGTTTGTTGAACTACAGTCGCTTTCTAAGCTGTCCTCGTGTTTGAGTTTGGAGGGGTCACTGCTTGTGTCGACACTCAGTTTGTCTGTGTTGTCATTGCACCCATCTGCCGATTCGTCCGCTTCAGTCACTATTTCGGGAATGTCGCACAATTTTTCCCCTCTGTAGTCGTCATCGTGGTCAATCGAAACCTGATAAAGAACACAATTGAAGTAACACGTACAAAAATACTCCAATTTTTTTTTTTAAAAGGCGTCTCCAAATAGGTAAAATAGTACGCTTGTTGGGCTAGGAACATTCTTGGGTGTTGAGAAAAAGAATTTAATTGTTCAGACAACTAATAGATTATTTGCTTATTGAAAAATCTTGCTTGAAATTTTAAACGGTCGTTTTTTTTTCTCTCGTATAGTAATGCTCTTTATTAATTACGAAAAACATGTGGTACAGTTCTATTCAATGTGCGTTCAAAGATTTTACATATAAAGAAAACCGTAAATTGTTAAATCAGGACAACATACCTTGATAATGGGAACCGGAGTCGAGTGACTTCTAGTTGCCCTTCGGTTAGTTCCACTCAACTCCAAATCACGGATCTCTGCGAATCTTTTGTTCAAGTACTTCAATGCCCATTTCACGCCTTTCTCAGCCCAGTTAGGGTTGAACAAACATCTGATCACGGCAATGTCGAAGAAGGTCGGATGGTTCAAATGTTTTCTCTTCTCTGCTTTTGAGAATCCGTCGCTGAAGGTTCGCTGTGCTTGGTCTTTTTCATATGTTGAAGAACTAGTCAATTTCTCCAAGGAGCTCGTTCGGTTTAGTGATACGTCTTCCGACATATTTGAGCTTTCTGAGCTCTCATCTTGATTAGCCGAGGGTTCCAATGTGACACTGGCTAAGTTCCTGAACTGGATTTGCTTCGCTTTTTGAGTCTGAGCCAAAGGTTGACCTTCAAAATAATGTTAAAATAATTCAAAATAAAACACCCGAGATATTGTCAACTAAAAATCTTTCCTGAATTCATTCCTTAAATTAAATTTGTGAAAGTAGCAGAAAGACGTGCCTATTTGATGAATCATCGATGCAGTATAAACAATTCGAGAAATCGCAAAAGAGCAGTTTCGAAAGGATGCTCACTTGAGATTGGTAGCTTCACAAATGCTGAGAAGCAGTCTATGCCAGGTTGTTCATGCTCGATCAGTTTACCCCACAGATCCACACCAGGTGCAAGGTGTAGCAGGTCTACCTGTAACCACAATAAACACAATTCGGGTTCTCTCACCATTTTCAAACATTATTGTTGGTCTCTATAGTGAAGTTGGGAAAAGACAACATAATTTATGTCTTATTTCAGATGGTGCTTAATGATATTCATCTTGTCAAAGAGATTACGCGACACTTGTTTTTTGGAGCGTTCGCAAATTGAACATGTCGTTGCTTATGTCCATGTCCTTTTGCAGATTTATCTCACACATCATTTATCGTCGCTAACTGTGTTAGTATCAGTCAATCTCGCTCAATTCCTAGAATTAACAATAACCTAAAGCAGCAATCCTAAGAACTCCCTCGTCTATTATCCACGGACAGTTGGACTATGGTTGTAGCTGCTGTTCATACCTGTCTCAGTTTATCAATGACAGGGCAGAAACAGCTCACAAACAGTTGAATGACATCCACGGGGTATATCTCGCTTCCACACAAAACAGTGCCCCCTCCCCCACTGTTAGAGGAGCACGAGGGTCCACTAAGGTCGCCCGCGTAGCTGGGGTTGGGGGATGAGGGGTTGTGGTTCTGGGTGAGTTGGCGAGGGGCATCGCATAGACACCAGTGCAGAGCAGCGAACAGCTTGTCGACTAAAGAACATGAAATTCACCTTATCTTAGGGGCTCAGAGGGCAAGAAAGAAGTTATCGTCAAAGTTATGTGTTACAACTTTTACCTCAACCATCAACTTCTTTTTCGTTTTCATTAACTAAACACTACATGCATTTCCTATCTGAAGGCAAAATACCCTTCATCATATTTGACAAATTTGAAAGATTAAAAGTTTTAGATTTCCGGCTCCGAACTCGCAAAATGCCCATAAAAACCTTCAAAATCATTTTCTCAAACTCTTTTTTGTAACAATGGTGACCACAGGAAAAATTGCTAAAAACAGTCCGCGCATAATTTAATTTTTTAAGAGGAGATTATTCTGTCGAACGAGCTATATTTCGGACTACCGTGACAATTGTTTCTGGAACAAAATCAGCCGCGGCTTCTACTCACTAGCAGGGGGTAGTCTAGTTGTAGAACCACACCCCCTCAGTTTCTCCCTGCACTGCAGTGCTATGGAGCAACAGTGGACTAAGTGAGGCAGAGCCAGACACACCAGTCTCCATCTACTGCCCAGCTGGCCCACAGCAGCACAGAATGCATCTGATTGGCCATGGAGCTCGTTCAACACCACCACTTTCTCAAACAGCTGAAAAGACGAACACAAGTGCAATATTGTGGTCAATTCTGTAAATCAATCCTCTCCTTGTTACATCCGTTTCAAATTTTCTCATTACTGTAAGAAGAGTGGATTAGAGATTAGTTGATTCTTTTATGAAAAATCAATTTTGCACTCTGATGCTCTTTTTCCCTGTGGTTAAGAGTGCAATAGGCATTAAATTCTAATTCCCGGTGATTAGAGGTGGGTTAAGGGGAAACCTTGGCCCTGGATAGTAATTTATTCAAAATGATGTCATTTTATGACTTACCACACATGCACTTTCGTAGTCTCTCTTTTTGTACCACTCTTTCTTCAGAAAAGTGCTGAAACAACCCGAAAAATGGCGTCAATTTATCTAATGCTTTGCCTCATTAGTTGCTTTCAGTTAATTTTGTATATTACATTCAAATTTCCAAGAGGATCTTACAGAATTATACAGAATCTTGTTGCGAATAACTAAACCATTTCTGTTACTGTATAACTAATATAGTACAATCAAACAATCAACTTGGTAACGCATTACAGGAAAGACAGTTAGTTCAACTACACAAAATAGGTTCTAATTTAATATTAACATTTTTACAGGAGCAGGAACGGTTTATTCACTTTAGTCACTACAAATATGATGAAATAAAATTGAGTTTCTATCCTAATCGCAGAATGCTTGCTTCATCTCATTGAGTGACAAAAATTGCAAAAAGCAATGCTCGATTTGAGTGCTTGCTATGAAACATAACAGGAATTTCATGGGGTTATGCCCACAGTATCTTTTTGCGATGATTAAAACAAATATAATGCGTTTCTGGGAAGCAACAGACCGTCCTCGACCAAGAAAAAAGTTTCCTCTCCTATTTCTTAATAAAGTTTATTGCAAAAACCGGATCGGCATTTCTGTAGAAATTAAGGTACGATTATCTCAGAAAGATTAGAAAATTCTTTTTACTGTCAACTACACAATCCAATAATTTAACTGAGAACGCCAGTTTTTCAGAAATTGCAATGTCAAAACTTAAGGGTGAATTTTCTCAAGATAATTGAATTACTAGTTCTCATTCACCCTGTTTCAAACAATTGTCTCTTTTTTCAAGTATTCAAGCTTTAATTGAAGAGCTGTAACGAGCTGCGTGGAGTTGCGGTACACTTTGTATAATTGGAAAGGAGTTAGTTTTTGCAACATCTAAGAATAGAAATTAATATTTTTTTTGATAATTTTTAGTACTTTTTCTTCGACACCATTTTTTATACAATTAATGAATTCACATTTTACGAGTTTCACTTTCGTTGCAGTGAAACTCTTTTTCAGTCGTCGTCTTGGGCTTCCGGAATATCAAACAGCAGGACTTATTGCACATCAATCATGACGAGAATATGGATTGGTTTAGACAAAACGCGTTGCTAGGACAACACTTTTGCGTTCTATATGTTTCAGTGATATTTACCTTTTGTTCAAATTTTTGTGTCATCGATTTAGGGCAAAAACCATGAGATCTTCCAAAGGGTTTTGTTTGATTTGCTTTTTCCTTTTATATTTGTTGAGCTTCAATTACTTCTAGCTAATAGGGCCACTTTGGTTTCAGGTACAAAAACTTAAAGCTGTTTTTTTAAACTTTACAACCAATGTCAAATTTACGCTGCAATAGGAAAAATAGAAATTTTTCAGTGCAAGTTCTGTCCCATTGTGGTAAAATTCTTAGGTGAAAACTAATCTGACAGTGAGCGAATAACTTATTTTGCAAAAATTTTCTAGCATTTTATACCAGGGAAAGTCAATTGGATAATTAAGTTTGGCGCAATCAGTTAAATGCATTGGCAAAAAAAGCATTAGAAAAAAGCATACGAGAGAAAAACTTTGCTAAGTAACTCAATCTATTCGATTCAAAATTTCCGAAAAAATTATGCTGAGAGCTGAGAAATTTGTTGTGGTCTATTAATATTGGCTTTAGGAAGAAAAACTAATTTCTTCTAAAATTTTCTTTTGAGGTCTGAGAGATCAACTTAGTACAATCAATTGAAAGTAAATGACAAAAAGTCACTGGATGATTGCGCAACCTGTTCAAAAAACTGATTTAAAACCTGTTTGATGTCTAAAAAATTTTGAGACAATTTGAGGGTTTCTTCGATGTTTGTAATGTTGCTAAAAATTTTTTCGTCTCATTCAAGGTTTTACCTTAAGCAGTGTATTTTTGCATTTGATGTGTGGGAAGTAATTTCAGTACTCAAGTTTAGAAAGTGTAGATTTTTTGAGTACGAAAGCATCAAACTTTGCCTATCAATCCCCAGATGTATGTAATGCTATTTAGAAAGATTTTGGTACCACATAATGAAATTTTGATACGGTTTTTATTCAGCTACGTACTCCAAATTTATTGAGGGTGACAATATTTTTTCATTAAAAAAATTTCCAAGGATTGTTTTCAAATAAAGAAAGGTAAAACGCATTTTCTGTGTCAGATTTTTCAGTTTTTGTTGGTAAACAAATTAAATTGTATTTTGCTGAATTACAAAAATTTTCGGCGCTCTTTCTCATCCATCTCGATTAGTTCTATAAATTTTCTAAAAGAAACAATGTTATCGTTACAATCAATGGAGTCGCCATGTGTTTAAATATAATACCTCAACCACATTATGTGTACATGATTCCTTTTATAGCTCTATCGCTTGGATGATAATTAAAAAGTCTTGGATGATAATTAAAATTTTTTTGAGCAACTCTTTATTTTACGGCAGAAAGAGTCAGCATAATTGGTTTTCTGTTAACCTCAATCGATGAAAGCTTTTGGATGCGTTGTAATATTTAAAGTTTTTAGATAAGGAAAAGTTCAAGCAACATCGTCATTTTGCTTAAACCTAAAAAATTTTGTTTTAAGAGAAGCACAAATGCCCAAGAAGATAGGGAGCACAAAAAGCTCCAAGTTTGAGGATAATATGTGAGGTAATCAATAGAAGAAACAATGTACTGTTTTTTGATATGAGACTTTTTGACTACGTAAGGGGGAAAAGGCACTTAGTGCTTTTTTAAAAGTTTGGTACCTTTTAAAACCCGGTCAAGGTTTTTGGGTGAATTTTTGTAAGAAATGTGGTGAATGCGGTAAATATTTGAAAAGAATGCAGTGAATAAGGAGGAAAAAATTATTCTTCGAATTTCACCGCATTTCCAACAAAAATTTATTGCAAAATTCGCCGCACTTTTTACAAAAGTTAACCGCAAATTTTGTTGCAAATTAATGCAAGAAATGAGGCGAATGAGGTGAATGCGATGAAAAAAATAATTCACCGCATTTCACGGCACTCCTTGCTAACATTCACCAAGAAAAATTCACCGCATTCCTTGCCAAAATTCATCGCATTTGTTTTCCGACCTTTATTGAATCTTATTTAAATTCACAAGGAATATCATTAATTTAAATGAGAGGTGGCGCAGTGGAAAAATAATTTGAAGAAATGCAGAAGGTGAGAGGTTCGAACCAGTGTACTGAAGTTTTCCTGTTTTTAAGAATACTGAGAACGCGGTGAAGAAAATTAATTCACCGCGATTCACCGCATTCACCGCAAAAAAATGTAAGAAGTACGCGGTGATTTTTTTTCGGATCTTCATCGTTTGTGCCCCCAGCTTAGTGCGCGCATATTATTTGCACCACCAGACGCAAGTGACATATTTTTACATGATGATTTACTATGTATTCGCACGTGCTCTATAACTGGGGGTGCATAAAGTACTGGGGGGGGGGGCACAAACGGAAAAGATCCTTATTTTCTTTCACCGCATTTCTTTAAAAAATTCACCGCCAAACCTCGACCCGGGTACAGCTTTTTGATCATTTTGCAATCTATTCATTGCTTCAGATGATTAACTTAAAATTCTCTTCATAGTAGCAGACAATTTTCCATCGAGATCTTCATCTGTCCTCAGAACAGTTTCCATGCGATGTGCCAGGCAAGTTGTCAAAAAGCCGTAAACCAAACTGACCCTTTTCTCATTTTTCAGATCAAAACGTAGATTTCAACCGATTTTTGAAGTTCAGTTTATTATCACTTACAATTATTTGAATCTTCCATTTAATTGGATGCCCCCCTACCTTGTTCTGGTCCAGAAGAACGTCTGTATGCTAAGTGGTACAATGTGTGTATGCGAGGGCTGCTGTGAAGACTGATGGTGGTGATTGCCAGTTGATGACCCTTTGTTGTGAGAGTCAGCCAGATAGTCAGCAGAACCCAGTCTGGTCTGGTTCAAGTAGGGCGATGCAGCCCCTGACCCTGGGGTCATACTGGGCTACTAATTATGTCAAAATAGTAGCCTTTTGTTGATAGACTTCAGAAAAATGTTCTTTCTCAATGCGTAAATTCTCGTAAGTGAGCTCGTACCAAATTTGACAGAGTTTTAACGCAGCGTTTTGAGCCGACAGTAAGTTCAATGAGATGTTTCGTTTTCAAAAGGAAAAACTTTTTGCAACAATCTGCGGCTTTTTAGGCGCAATAAAGGCAGCCAGAAAAGAAAAACCAGATATGAAAGCGGGAGGCAGGGGAAATGAAAGAGTTGAAAGAGTTGAGTTACACTCTACGTAACAAGATAGCTATAGCTCCACACTATTCATGTATAACTCCAGTTTAGCAGTGTGGTAGTGTTGTAGTGGTGGTGGTGTTAGTAGCGGTTGGTGGCTGGAATTCCCAACTTGGAAGCAGAAACGAGGAGAAAGAGCGAAAGTGTTTCTATCCATTTTAAACCAACTTAAATAGCTCCAATTGAAGCATACCACACCACATACTCTTATACATACATACATTCACAATGGAATATACAGGGATATACACGTACGTTCGTATATGCATACACGCAAAGGTTTTTCCATAAAATCAGTTGGAAAAGTTATAGCCTATAGCCACCAATGTTACCATAGCTAGTTGTATCTTTCTATGCAAAATACAACAGAATAAATGGGAAGCGAATATGTAAAATAGTGCGGATAAAATAACCACTCGCACAGTGTACAGAGACTGGGGCCACTAATTTGACGGGATAAAGCAGGGTGAAAAAATGGGCATCTACTACGCCATGTACGGCTCTGAGTGAAATGCTAAAGGATGCAAACGTCGTTTTTCACTCAGTTGCGGGGGGGGGGGGGGGAATGGGGGAATGAGGTGTACACAACAGACTGCTGCTCTCAGTTTTTGAAAAAATGGTAATTTAAGCTCTCACAAACAGACACGCACGTGGATTGTTGCACGAGAACGGACAGGAGAATTTTTGAAGGAAAAGGTTTTTGAAATGGGTCTAATGCAAAACATTTTCTTGACAGTAAAAATTAGGAAAGCGTTGCTGAGCTTGTCTCATGGTGTCTCTAGCCTAGCGGTCAAGATCGGATAGACTGCATAACTTGTTCAGAAGGAAAAACGTTTTTTTTTAAAAAAAAAGAAAAATAGAGTACATATATTTCTTAGAAAGCTGTTTAGTAAAAAGATTCAATTAATGTTCGTGTGAAAAAAATCGAAATTTTAGAATTATTAATATGGATTAGAAAAATATTCACAAATATAGAAAGCGGAAATTTGAAAGCGAAATATGGAAAGCGGAATTTTGAAAATGAGGTCAAGTAAGCAGAAAGATTTTTGGATACCCATATTTTAAGTTGCCCCTGTCAGAGCCAGTTCGCCGCAATGACCGGCCCGCGGTTTCTGGATTACATCACACATCGGATGAGAGGCATTGCCATGGACAGCGGTCCGATGAGGCCATACCCACTAGATGTCTACAATTTAACGTATTTTTGTTTGTTTGGTGCATTGGAATACATTATGTATTATAATAGTATGCGCATTGTTGATGATAACGGTTAACAACCCGGACTTCTTTTTGACAACCCATTTCTTCACAATGATTATTTTGAGGTCATAGAGTTCACCCAGGCTTAACTTATCCTGTATAGTCTGAAAATTACTCACACCACAAAATTAAGTCTGAGCAGAAGAAAGTCATAATTTTGTAGCTTATAACTGGTAATTACTATAGTAGTATACACACTATTTATATATAAGCTGGATTGTAGGCAATTACCACAAAGCCCATTTAGCTCAGTGGTTACGACTGGCTACGCAAATTAAATGTCACAAGTACCCAAGCGGAAATTCGAATCGCATGTAAAGCAAACCTTGTTGGCGGGAGTTAAGCTGAAAATATTATTTTTTATGAAGTAAATTTAACTCAATAGTCAGACTGGCCAGTGTAAATAGTGACATGAACAGAGTACTGGCCATCCTAAAAAACAAAATGTCTTTAGACTGATTCAGCGCTGATTTGCTCTGCCACCAACCTCCGGGAATGTATTAATTCAGATAGACTACATAACTATTACATAACTTTCGGCTTGCTTTTATATCGGCTCTTTTACTTCGGCTTACTTTGCATTCACCCTTGAAAACACTTTTGAATTGAATTGATGATTACACCTAATTTTATTTCCCACAATTATAGCGAGGAATAATTGTTTCGTGGTATCAACAATAAGGTGAAAATTTGAAAAGTGCGTTTTATTAGTTAATGGAGACTTTTTCTTTTACAGCTTCCTGGAAAAAGCCTCTCAATGCGAAATTTGGTCATCGAAACATACAAATGAAAACAAAAATCTCAATGACGCAATTTGTTTTTCCAAATTAACTGAAAAAAAAACACTAAAGTCAAGCGAGTTCGTCTCAAAGAACCGGAGGGCGCTTGGCTTTGGTAGTAGTCAACTTGGGCTTTAAGAAGCCAGCAGTAGGGGACATTTTAGGGTGGGGATAGGTTGGGAGGTGGGTTGGAGGGGGTGGCTGCATTGCGTGGTTGATTTTATATCTTGTGTCAGTGAAATATTAAAGAGAAGAGTACAACCTAAGACAGCTGCTTACTGATTTAATGCTCTCTGGCGTGACGTCTTTACCTGTTTATCCCGTTTTTGAAGACGAAAATGTTAAAATGTTTTGACTGTAATAGATGACGGCTAAATATAGCTCTCAAGAAGGAGAAATGGAAAGAAATGAATCGACACCTTTTACTCTGAAAAGAAAACTCATCAGAATGTTTTCTGAATAATTTTAAGGAATAATTTCAGAAAAATACTCCATTAAGTTTTTCAGCACTCTTGTCATGCAGATTGCTGAATGACTGCATATTCAAGATATGCATTTTTTTTGTCAATATTATCCGTTGCAAGGTTTTTTAGGCAAAAAAAGTCACGTTTCAGTTAGCTTTTATCTCATTAGCACAACTTCGCTCAGAAGCAAAACTAAATTTGACCAGCTTATTGTTCGGACCCAACTTGGAGAAATATATGCTCAACTTTTTTTGTCAGTCAATTTTGGCTGATCTAAATATTCATTTTAGAGTTATGAGTGGTTTACAAAGCCAGCCCATCAAATGTACACTGTAAAACTATGCTTTTAATAATGTTGTTCCAGAAATTATCGAGACTTTTGTGAACACATTATCGATTTCGTTTCTTTTTGTTCGCATTTATAGTACTTTTTACTCAATTCTTTTCAAATCAATTTTGTTAAGATTGTAAAACGTGATGTTTTTCCTGTTACCTTTGAAGATACATGGACGGTTTATCTGACTTCTGGATAGCATTTGTCCTAAATTAATGAAATTCAGCCTTTTTAAATCGAAATTGGTGCCAATTATCTCCATCCAGCCCAGGTCATCCAAAGTTGCGGATAGTCCATAACTATAAACCCATGATAAGTTGTTTTTTTTTCATATGAGTCTAATTTACTTGCACTTCCCAGGACAGATATCTACAATGAATATATTGCCAGCTTCCGTTTAAATCAATTGCATCAATTATTTTACATAAAATGCATCACTTAACTTTAACTATCCAAGTTGCATCCTTAAGCGAAGTCCCGTTGCATAGTTTCGGGAAAAGCAGTTAAAAGTCTTGACAAATTCAGCAAAATTTTTAAACAACTTTTTTGTGCTGAATGTCACTACAATCTGTTTAGAGAAGTGGTTAGGCAAATCGGATAGTCGTGACAAATTATCGCAAAATAAGCCCCTTAATTTTGAAAACAATATTTAACAAGGTAAAGACTGACTCTATAGGATATAGTTTTGTCCTCAGACTTAAAATAAACCTGAATAGTTTTGTTGAAGTTACGCTAAGACTCAGATGATGATGATAAGAAATTTGGTCGTCATAAATTTTTCCAAATCTATTAATTTCAAAACTTGGTCTTATTTGCGTCCCGGATTGAACGTCAAGTCTTAATCAGCACTGATTCAGTGAAATTTCATATTTCGGATCAAAACTGTATCAGAGCTGTGATCATATCAGTTTTTCGACTGGGCACGTCTTGAATCAAGCATTAAGTTTTCGCAGTTCTTGAGTCAAGTCTTAATAAAGAGTTCACAATTAACAAAGTCTTGAGCATGTCTTGGTCACGACTTTACATATCTAAGAAAAAGAAAACCTGCTCAAGATTTGCACACGATTCGACAATTTTTGAGGAAATTTTGAGCAAGTGGCAACTCTTGATTCAAGGCTTGAGCACAGTTTTAACTGGTTTTTATCGTTTCAAAAGAAAAAGAATTGAAACAGCATTTAATATGGCCTGCCTTCAAAAGACTATCAAAAAAGAAGCACAATTAAAGGCCAGAACTTCACAAAATTGTAGCTAAAAATTAAAAGCTTTATTCGTAATTAATGTTTTTTTTTCAAATCTTAAGATTGCTTATTAACTGGAGAAAAACTCATCAAAACTTAAAACTAGTTCCCGGTTTCCAAAGTTCTCTCATTTTTTGCAGGCTTACTGAAGCAGCGTAGAATATAGAATTTAAAATTTCCTTGATTTTCATTTTTTCAGTGAGTTACCGAGGATTAAAGTTTTGTGAATAGTTGACCAAACTTAATTTTCTAATTCAGATTTTCCGTATTCTTTGACCTAATTTTTGTCAATTCCGTCAAAACTTGTTGATAATTAAAACGACATTGTTATTGGTCTTATGACTGCTTTTCATGATAGTGGAGGCAGGACGATTGGTTTTATCCGAAATTTTTGGTTGAAATTTTCTGCCAAATTTTTCGAATTACAGACTTTTTTAAATCAAAATGGCTCCAACTACGTTTTTGTAACCCACTTTGTTTAAATATGCCGGAAATGTAGACCTAAAATCTTCTCTCACAATAAATGGAAACTCCAATAAAGACTAGTTGTTTTTTCGCTTCCTATAGAAGTCTTTTAGAATGAAAAATTGCTATTTTTTCGAAAAAATAACTCAAAAATTATACAAAATGCATCAATTATTTTTAGTTACTGAACATTTTCTTTTGCTAATTGATCTCTTTTGCAAACATATAGAACAGATAAGGAATTTTGTTGGACGCGCATCTTGATCTCTTTTGCAAACATATCGAACACTGATTTTTTCTTGTTGGACGCGCAACATAGTCAGGGTTTGGATTCATGCAATCAACAACAATTCAGATTAAAATGTTGCGCGGTCTTTTTCAGACTAATTTTGAATTTTTTATGTTGATTACTGACAAAAATGACGAAACAAAAGCACAAATAATGACCGATTCTATTTACAACGAAATGAGGCAAAAGAAACATGTATTAAGTCTTCAGAGAAAAGCATACTGAAGCAGTAAAAATCCAAGTCTTCATGACCTTGACAAAGTGTTTTTGCAAATTTTAAACGATTTCTTTTCTATTGGCATCATTTGTCGTTGTATACGCAGCCTCATGACTTCTTCTAATAAAACAAAGATCTGGGTTTTTAAAAGCTTTTGGTAAAACCATACATTGCTTTCAATTGTTATCTAACGCCTTTTATGACTTGAATTTTTTTATTTCAAGAGAATATCAGTGAAGATTTGAATTTTGTCAATTTTTTTGAATCTTATTATGGTCCACATGTAACTTAGTCTGAATGTATACTGGACAAAACCTATATAAATGAATGCATCATTTGTTTCTATAGTGATTTTATAATTAACTAATGGTTTCCTGGCTATCTTACTGACAAAATTCAGATTTTTTTGTGATTATCGCATGTTTGTCCATAATTGAAGATGTTATTTGTTTCCTTTTCAAATTATCACAATAAGGACAGCTCCAATTGGCGTTGAAAGTATGAGCAAAAGATACTTATTGGTTTTAACCAATTTGAAATTGGTTGTTTTCAAGTATTTTTCAATTTTGACGTTTTTGCTGTTCTTTGCCGGCCTGTCATTGAATCTCATTATTGGCAGAGGTCTCATATCATATTTCATGAAGATCTAAGGAAAAACAGATTATTTTGTTCAGTTCGAGTTTTATCTGTTTCTATTTTTGTTCCGCCCCCACTTGCGGGGGGGTAGGAACTATATACTGAAATGGTATCTTTTATTCAGACAGTTTTGGCCGATCGATGTATTCATCGTAGAGAAATGTCAGTAATATCATTAAAAAGCTTATCCCGCGTAGAATTCGAAACTAAAATGATTACTATGATTTTCGTTTTTTAGGAGTAATCGAGTTTTAAATTTTCATGTGAACATCGGATTTTGATGTGAACTCGGGGACACTTTTTTTCTCTTTTACCGTAATTTTTGATGAATTAACTTCTTTTCTATGGAAATTGTAACGCAAAAATACATTTCACGCCCAAAAATAAATCAATTTTTGTTCCTTATAGACGAAAAGCATTAAAAAGACTGGTTCTGGTCTGATAGGGAAGTTTATTATAGAAAAAATCAAATTCTAATTCTCTTTGAGAGCTTCGTTTTTTGGAAAATTTTGCATTTTTTTTGTTTTTTCAAGTCACCTAGAGACTAGTCACTTTTCGTATTAAAGTTATCTTAATGAAAAACCTCATTTACAATCAGATGAAGCCCAATGAACAAAAAAATTATTTTCCAAAGAGTCGTTAATTTTTTTGGATTCGTATCTCATTTGAAATTTTTTTTAAAATTAACTAATCATATTTTTATTTACAGGATAACAGGATCCCTTCTTTCCTACTGTACCCAAAATTGGTCTCGTTACCGGTTTTAACTTCTAACTATTGATTACATGACTTCAATGCCACAGGACTTCATTTTTTTTATTTTTGAACATTTTGTATTATTGGTTCCTTTTGAAATGTTACCAAGTTTTTTATTAAAAATAGCTGTCGCCGGCTTAGAGAAACATTTCGAAGGACCATAGCTAAAGTTTCCAGAGAAAACTTATGGTTTAAATGGCTTCGACACTTTCTTCTCGCGCTATTTAAGAGAATTTTCGGTTTTTGCCTGTATTTGCTGTTTTTCTTCATAATCATAAGACATATTGTAGTGTCTTATTAATTACCTATGCATAAAAAACATTTTTTACACATATCGTGATATGTTGAGCGTATTTACTGACTTCCGTTGAAAGCTATTGAGTTTAATGAGTGTTAAGTCTTTAAAAATACTTTTTTGAAAAGGATTTTTTTGAACATTAATCAATCTTAAACCTATTTCCGTGAACTATAAGTTGGTCTCAATAATGACAAAACCCATTTTTTAACAAAAAGTTATCTAGTTAGCGGTTTTATCTTCTAACTACTGATTTTTTTCACGTCGATGCACGAGTTTTCATTATTAAAAAAAATTTTGTATTTTTTTAGTTATTTTGGTTAATTTTGAAATCCTAATACATTATCATAATGTTGATTGTTCCCATTGGCATAAAAAACTTTTTCAATGGATCATTGCTAAAGCTTTCAAAGAAGAAATTTTGGTTTAAATGGCTTCGACGCTTTCTCGCATTTCCCTACCAGAGTTTTTGGTTTTTGTCTGTATTTGTTGTTTTTTTTTCATAACCATAAGGCATATTGTGATGTCTTATGGATTATCTATGCGTAAAAAACATCCTTGTACTCACATCTTGGCATACCTGAGCGCATTTATCGACTTTCGTTGGTATTAAGTCTTCAATCTTCGTGAACCGTAAGTTAGTCTCAGCAAGGACAGAACCCTTTTTTTTTTCAAAAAACAATTACATAGTTAGCGGTTTTATTTTTAACTATTGGTTTTTTGACTTCGATGCACAAGTTTTCATAATTTTTTTATTTCTGTAATTTTTTTCGTAATATTGGTTACTTTTGAAATCTTATTACCAATCCTATTTTAGATAGTTCCCATTGGCTTAGAAAAGACATTCAATGGATCGCAGAAAACGTTTCCAGGGAAAAGTTTATGATTTAAATGGCACCGACACTTTCTTCTCGCACTTTTCCACTGAAATTTGGATTTTGCCTATATTTGTTGTTGTTTTCACAATGTGGTTTAAGTATATTTGTTTAAATTTGTTGTTTATCAAATTATTTTGCAACAATGAAAGCCATCCCATTTTTTATAAAAAAAATAATTGAAATTAGGGAAATTTTTTACTGACAAGTTCATTCTCTGTGGACTATGACACTTTTGACGCTTAATTTTTTTTGAATTTTCCTTTTTTTGTTCTTTAGGTAGCCGTAAACTAATGACCGGTCTCATAAACTTGTAACAGCTAATTAAACAAAAGATGTTACCCGAAGCGGTCAGTTTATAGCGAATATTCTTAATTTTTATGATATATTACATTTTTCAAAGATTTTTCAAAATGTTCAGTTTTTGTTGTTCCTTTCGTCAACTTGTAACTTATTCAGGCCATTGAGAGGTCCCATCTAATTGCTTGAATTTAAAAAAACAACATGTCTACTGATTTTATGTTGTTTCTAATGTTTTGGTAGGCACGATGCGTGTTCATGAAAAATTTGTGAGTGGTGTATTTGTGTTTCTTATTCTCTTCTTTTAGTACATTCAGGTAATAACAGATCCCAATGTTTTTCAAATGTGGCACAACTTATCTACTCTTTCTGTAAAATTTTATCTGAAATATTATAAGTAAAAACT
The DNA here is from genome assembly GCF_964194025.1 of Convolutriloba macropyga. NCBI lineage: Eukaryota > Metazoa > Xenacoelomorpha > Acoela > Convolutidae > Convolutriloba > Convolutriloba macropyga. The sequence continues at coordinate 32,633,106 of NC_134476.1, read as the reverse complement.
GAAATAAAAATACAAAATATTCAGAAAATAGCTAAAGATTTTAATGGCTTCAATAAATTGTGTTTTTGCAAATTGTTCAAAATTTTTTGAGATTCTCTGCATCTTTAGTCCAAACTTATGGCTTGGTCTAACCAAAGACAGGTCCATTTGGTTTCATAATGGCTTTTTAGTAAATTTATCTAGAATTATTTTGTTTTAGCTAAAGATTTTTTAGACTTTTGAAATTATTTGGTTTAAAAAATTCTGATGGATTTTTGATTTTAACCTCATTTTTTCTTCTCTATTTCGAATTGTTACCTAGTTTCATTGAGGAAGACATCCATCTGCCGTATAGTAAGAAAAAAAATAATTTGTGTATTTAACGTTTTATCTGATTGCCTTTTGACGTTATTACTAGGTGCTTTTGATTTTAGATATTGGGTTTTTAATTATTTTTTGCTACCTACTATTTGACTTTTGTCTTGACCAAAACTTATTAATGGCAATCTCATGAATTTCAATCTCTTCCTCTTTGGATGGACAATTGAATCAAAATGTGGATGAGCGGGGTCGGAACACTATGTGCAAACGCACATTAGCGAATAAACCTGTTTTTTTCTAAACTTTCCTCCATTTTTTTTCATTACGCCCATTTATCAATGCACTAGAATGACAAACTAATTTGGTTAAGGTAAGCACCATAGCCCAAAGCGAAAGGATTTTGTATGATCATATGTATTCTCCGAAATTCCGAACAGAAGAATTTTCTTGGTTAAGATAATCATCAGAGCTTTGCTCAAAAGATTTGTTTGCCTTAAAGTCTCTAACAATTCCCTGGACAGACGAATTATTCTCGTTGTTGTAATCATCGGATCCCGGGATAGAAGAATTATTTTCCTTATTGTAATCATCGGATCCCTGCACAGAGGAATTATTTTCCTTAATGTAATCATCGGATCCCTGCACAGAGGAATTATTTTCCTTAATGTAATCATCGGATCCCTCGATAGAAGTATCATTTTCGTTAAGGTAATCATCAGATCCCTGCACAGAAGAATTATATTCCTTAATGTAGTCATCGGATCCCTCGATAGAAGTATTATTTTCGTTAACGTTGTCTTCAAAGACATCAGTTGAAGAGTTATTTTTGTTTTCGAAATTATTCAAGCTGTGGTCTAAGGAATCGTGCTGGCTACTGTAATCATCAATGACATGACCGGAAGCGTTATCTTTGTCATTGTTGTCATCAAAAACCGTAACGGAAGAACTGTTTTCGTTGTGCGAATCATTGAAGCCCTCAGAAGAAGAAGTGGTTTCGTCCACTTGGTTATCGAACCCGTCACTAGAAAAATTGTTTTCGCTAGTATAGTCATCGGAGCTTTCAACAGAAGAATAGATTTCGTTAATGTAATCATCAAAACTCGGGATAGAAATATTGTTTTTGCTAATGTAATCATCAAAACTTGGAGTCGTCGAAATGTTTTCGTCAGTGTAATCATCGTAACCCTGAACCGAAGAAATGTTTTGATTGGCGTAATCATCCAAACCGTGAGCAGAAGAATTGATTTCGTTAATGTAATCATCGAAATCCTCACTTGAAAAGTTAAACTTGTTTGCGCTGTAATCATTTTTGCCATGATCGGAGGAATTATAATCGTCTTTGTAATCGCTGAAACCCGGAACAGAAGAATTGTTTTCGTTATTGTAATCATCGATGCCACCACTGGAAAGGTTAAACTTGTTTGTGTAGTCGTCCAAGTCGGAAATTGATGAATTATTTGGGTTGCTGTAATCATTAATGCCCTTATTATAACAACCCGGTAGGTATTAAAAAAAACGAACGTTTGAATTGCGAATGCGGGATTCGAGATTGGGTTGTTTTAGTTTTTTTTGTTGAAATTAACAACTTCAATTTAATTGATCTTACCTTGTTTTCTGTGCTCTATCTTTTTCTTTGGAAAATCGACAAAGTAAGTTTTCAGAATATTGAATTAAACTGAATAGGTTATTTATAAAAGCTTGTTGAGAAAAAGCTCAACTAACTGGATTGTAAGCAGAAAAGTATCAAGTGTCGTTTGGGCGAAGGAACATGGCCAACGGAACAAATTCTCAATTAGCTCTTGAAACACGCAAAAGCTAAATAAATTGCGTGCCAAATTGTGTTATCAATAATAAATACACTATGGTCCAGTGGCACGAAAGTAAAACAAAGCTTGAGCGGAAAGGCGCTATAAGATTAATAGATTAATAGCTGGAACATTATACTGCCTAAGGAATAATAATGGGGTAGGGCTGTTACATCACCCCGCTTAGGAAGGACATGTCCTCATGTCCCACTATTCTGTCTCCGAACCCGATGAGGACGATGAGCTCGAAGAACGCGAGCGAGGCTTCCTTTTTATTTTCTTGTTTTGTGGATTATGATTTCCCCCTCAGTCATTTTAAAATTTTCATCTGCAAAACCTGGAAGTTTGAAATTGCGACCACTCCAAATTGCTCTGCAAACCCAAGTTTCTAATGCATAGAAAGTAGGCACTAGGCGAGAATACTCTTTTAAATACACAGAATCATCAAATCGGGCAGAATGCGCTAATCCGGTAACAGCGTAAGAAGCTTGAAACATGCAAAAACTCATTTGAATATCAACTTCGGGCGCATGAAGAACCAAACCACCAAAAGTAATGTTTTTGGTGCTTAATTTATCAGGCGTACACTGTTCACTCGGAAGAAGCGAGTAAATTTTTGTTGTGAGAACTTCCTCGATGTCATAGCCTACAAGTGTAGAGAAACTGCAATCTACTAGGCAAGTGAACAACAGCAACACTTGCTGCTCAAAGAGCATCTAAACAAATCACTCAATATCACTGTCTGAATCAAAATAAGCTAAACGGAAAAATCCTGGATGCCGTGCATGATCAGCAATAGCTCTACGCGGTCGTTGAGGAACTGTTGTGGAACCTGAACCACTTTGATTTTCTGACAAAAAAACTGGCGGTGACGGAATGGCGGAACTTGTAGGGTTAGTAGTGTTTTGTAACCTATCAGAGGTAGAAGCCTGTCTTTCAGATAAATCAACCAACACAAGATCATCGTCTTCAGGGACGATGGGTTGAGGACTTGGTCTTACAGTTTGGTTGGAACGATTTCTGCGCAACCGCTGGTCTGATGGTGTAAAAGGTTTAATGCGATCGTAATGAGCAATCTGTTGTTTTTGAGTTTTGACGTCTTGTAGAACAAAATTAATTTGGTTAATAACCTTTTTCACGCAATGAGGTCCAGACCAGAAGCTCTTTAATTTAGGAGTTTGACCCTGTGAGCACACTGGTGAATGAAGAAGCACCAGGTCTCCTTCCTTATACGAAGGACCATGCTTCTTTTTGTCAAAGATAGCTTTTTGTCGGCGCATTTCCCATCCGTTTTTCTGAATTACGGACTCGAAAATGGTGGAAGATTCAACTAAACGTTGAAAAACATAATCCCGATGACCAACAATTGGAGTGGGCAATGTTGGATATAGCATATCAACAGGCATGCGCATTTCTTTCCCAAAAACTAATCGGAAAGGCGATTGACCTGTCGACTCATGAACTGCAGAACGATAGGCCATCATGAAAGATTGAAGATGAACAGACCAAACTTCATGCCGTTCTGCGCAGTACTTTGCCAACCCATCTTCCAAAGTGCGATTTATGCGTTCCACTTTTGCATTTCCTTGCGGGTGGTAAGGAGTAGATCTTGAGCTGGTTAACTGCAGCTTATTGCACATATCTGCGAAAAGGCGCGATGTGAACTGCGAACCGTTGTCACTGTGAATATATTCAGGTACACCAAATCGGGTGACCCATTGATCTAAGAAAGTGCTACAGATTGTCTCAGCCTTGATGTTCTGTAGGGGTGCAGCCTCGAACCAGCGAGTAAAATGGTCTCCAATCATTAGGATGTATTTATAAAATTTCTCATTCAACCGACTTTCTGGGAGAGGGCCAAGAATATCAACTGACACGCAAAGAAAAGGTTCATAGAATGCCCAGAGCTGCATTTCTTGCTGATGTGATTGTTTGGGATTCTTTCGTTTTTGACAAGTTGCACAACCTGAGATCCAGGAGTCCACATCATTTTTCAATCCTGGCCAGTAAAATCGCTGACGTACCCGATCAAGAGTTTTCTTATTGCCTAAATGTCCTGAAGCAGGTGAATCATGCAACTGAAGAAGAACTTTTTGAACCTGGTTAAGTGGAACGCAACACTGATGGAAAAGTGTAGATCCATCCAGTTGTTGAAATAGCCGGTACAAAACACCATCAATAATTTTCAATGTCTCGAATTGCTGCCAGTAACACTGCAAAGCAGATGGTCTACCAAACATTAAGGATCGAGGTGGTTTCTCACCTGTTCGACACCATGATTTGACTACAGACAGAGTTTTATCCTGATCTTGCGTTTCTGAAAAGTGCGGAGACGAAGAAACAGATGTGACAGAAGTAGCAGATAAATTCAAAGGTGGTAATCTGGAAAGAGCATCAGCATTTGCAATAGTTTTTCCAGGCCGATGGACAATTTCAAAATTGAACATACTTAATTTTTCTAGCCAACGCGCTACTATTGCATCAGGCTCTTTGAACGAATAGAGCCAAACGAGGGCGCGATGGTCAGTAATTATCTGAAATTTTTGCCCAAGAAGAAATTCTTTGAAGTATGATGTGAAGAACACCACAGCAAAGAGTTCACGTTTCGTAGCCGAGTAGTTTCTTTGACCTTTTTGCAGCACTTTGCTAGCATATGCAATAACCTTTTCACCATTTTTCTGTTTTTGAGATAGCACTGCGCCAATTCCAGTAAGCGATGCGTCAGTACAAAGAACGAATTGATCCTTTTCATTTGGAAAACCTAAGATTGGAGCGGATACTAGCGCTGTTTTCAATTTCTCGAAAGCTTTTTGGCAGTCTGCTGTCCAATGGAACGTTGTTGTTTTATTCATCAATTGGTACAGAGGGTTCGCAATCAAACCAAAATTGAGAACAAACTTTCTATAGAAGCCAACAAGGCCCATGAACGATCTTAACTGACGAATAGTTTGTGGAACTGGGTATTTCTCCACAGCTGCTATTTTAGCAGGATCAGTGTGTATCCCGTCAGCAGAGACTACATGACCCAGAAATACTAACTTCGTTTGGAATAAGGAACATTTGGCAGGTGAAATTTTCAAATTTGCTTCCCGTATGCGTTGGAACACAAGTTGAAGACGATGTATGTGTTCCTCGAAAGAACGACCAAAGACTATAATATCATCAAGATAAACCAGGACAATTTCATATGTCAACCCTGATAAAACAATTTCCATTAGTCTTTGAAATGCTCCAGGGGCATTGCAAAGACCCATTGGCATCCGTTTCCACTGATACAGTCCAAACGGCGTAATGAAAGAAGTAAGGTGTCGATCTTCTTCATCAATCTCCATTTGATGAAATCCACTGCAAAGGTCGAGGCTAGAGAAGAAAATGCTTCCCTCGAGATTATTTAGAATATCTGATATGCGCGGAAGAGGCCACGATGTTTTGACTGTTTGGGCATTTAGTTTCCGATAGTCAATAACAAGACGATATGACCCGTCACGTTTCGGAACTAACACGGTTGGAGCTGCCCACTCGGAATGAGTAGGAGATATGAGATCTTTTTCTTGGAGTTTGGTTATCTTATCCTTGAGATCTTTTCTTTTAGAAGGATTCATTGATCTGTATGGCACTCGGCTAGGCTGGGCGTCATCTTTCAACCGAATACGCAGTTTATGCAAATTACATGAGCCTAGATCCCATTTGTCGGTAGCAAACACGTCTGCAAACTGCTTGAGTAGACTAAAAGCGTCCTTTTGTTGTTTTTTAGTGAGAGTGCTGAACTTTGATTTAAACAACTGCATCAAAGTTTCAGCTGAATTGATGTCAACAGCATTGAAACCAACAGTTTGAAGGACAGTCTCGTTGTAGGGTAAGATTTGCGCAATAGTTTGCGAAGGATATAAAGTTACGGAATTACAAGTAGGGTTAAGTACTCTTAGCCAAAATTCATTTTGAGAAACTGTTACAAGAGACGAGGCCACTAAAAGGGAGTTTAAACTGGTGAAACCTACGTGGGGCTCAACCAAACCCACAGTCGCGTCAGACGAAGTACGCGAACTGCTTGAAGAAAACTTATGCGCATGATGTGACTTTAGATTACATTTTACGAGTGCTTCACTTCGAGGTGGAATAAGGAAACGCGAAGTTACAGAACAAAGCGAAGTCTCAGTTGTCGGAGAATTATCCTCAAACCACTGAGACAACGGACTGATACATTCCAGTACTGCGTCACCTACATCTAATAAACCCCGAGAGAAGTCTACTGCACATTTTTGTTTGTGTAGGAGATCAAAACCGACCACACAAGGAACACTGAGGTGGGCACAAATGTAAAATTTGAAAGAAAACATGGGACCATTTTTAAACCAACGACATGGAAGCAAGCACATACCCTTAAATTGAAGCATAGAGCCATTTATGGCGGATGCTTGGATATCAGATGCTTCCAATGTAAGCGAAGGGCTAAAGTTGCTGAACTTGCCAAAAACATCGGCACGAATTACACTAATTGAAGCACCTGAATCAATCAGGGCAGGCAGTATATTATCGGCGATTATTATTTTGGAAAGAAGCGACTGTATGCCAAAAATACGCTTGTTTTGTGCCATGGGTTATTAAAAATGGAGAACAAACTCTTTCAAGGTGGACTATGGCGATAGAAGAAGCTATCGGTTAGAGTATGGTTTTGACTCTGGGCAATTACGTCGCTGATGTTGAGAAGAACCACAGTTCCAACAATTTTTGCAATTATTTTTAGTATGACCTTTACGATTACAACCATAACAAATAGTTGGTCCGGTGAACCTGACTTTTCTTTCATTACTGATTGAACGACTGTGTGAATTGTCAAGAAACGTTTTTCGCGGAGAGGAAGATTGACGACGTTCTCCGTGTTGCGATGGGCTACGAGAGAAAGTAGGTGACTTGCGCTTGTTAAACGGAGACAATCTGTAAGGAGAGTTGCTCCTGCGACCCGACTTTTTGTTCATCGGACGAGAACGTGGTTGGTAACTAACTTGTCCGGCCATGAGTTTATCAACTTTACGCGAAAGTGCTTCAATGGAACTCACAGAAGTAGATGAAGGCGCAGTCTCATTTGCATTTGCTTCAAGACGGTAAATTGCGTCGAAGTGGAGTGCTGATTCTAAGGCCGCGTTAATGTCAGCCGGCTTGTTCTTTCTTAACTCTACCCTTACATGAATATTGTGAAGGCCATCAATGAAAGATTGAAGCACAATATGGTCTCTGATTGCCTGCGTGTCTTGGGGATAAGCCTTATTAGCTAGAAGTTTGAGCTCAGCTAAAAATTCACTTACTTTTTCGGACTCGCCTTGAATACGTTTTACAAGGGATGACCGAAAAAATTCAGGAGGTTCCTGATATTGGCGCAAAAATTGCTTTTTAAGCTCTGAATAATCATTTTTTGTTGCGTCATCTAATGACTGATAAAATTCGATAGCACTGCCTCGTAAGCGCAAGGGAAAAATAGTATGACGCTTATCAATGTAAACCTGTTGACCAGCGCTGTCGTGTTGCGGAGTTCCATCACTATTGAATGCTTTTTTTAGCCAATTTTGTAACGAACTCAAGAGTTCGAATTGTGTTATATAGGCCTGAATATCACTTGTTCCGTTAAAAGGCTCCGGTAGAAGAAGTTTAGCTTCCAGAGCTGCGTCAGCCATTTGTTATTAATTACATGGAAATAAAAAATGCTGCACAAAGTTCCAACCTTGCGATTGGACCGGCAAGTCAGATATCGGTTGTTCAAAATTGTGGGGACCAGAAAAAGCTGGCCTCTAAGAGATAACAGAAAAGAACGCAGAGACTTTTTTTAACTTAGGATTTCAGGTCTCTCGTCTTAAGTTATGTATCGTTGAGGTTGCCGTAGCAGCCGCCGAAACCTCCCTTGCTAAGCCCCTTAGTCTTACTACGTGGGACCTACAAACACTGGGAATGTAGAAGCTGCGGAAGCAAGGAGCGTCTATTTTCCGATAAATCGGATAACGCTTGAGAAGCCTCTGAAATCAGTACCTATTTGTCAAAGCGTTCTAAAGTTAAAGGCAATTATTGCTCATCTAAGAAAAAGAACAACCGTTATCTGTCAAGCAGATCACAAAAACGACCGAATATTTGAGTTATTTTTCTCTTTTTTTTTTTTTTTTTTTTTTTTTTGAAAAGAAGGTAAAGAAAAAACAGATGTTCCTGAAAATTGCAGGATAGCTTATTTTGGAAAAAAAATCCCGAACCTGTCAACAATATAACAACCCGGTAGGTATTAAAAAAAACGAACGTTTGAATTGCGAATGCGGGATTCGAGATTGGGTTGTTTTAGTTTTTTTTGTTGAAATTAACAACTTCAATTTAATTGATCTTACCTTGTTTTCTGTGCTCTATCTTTTTCTTTGGAAAATCGACAAAGTAAGTTTTCAGAATATTGAATTAAACTGAATAGGTTATTTATAAAAGCTTGTTGAGAAAAAGCTCAACTAACTGGATTGTAAGCAGAAAAGTATCAAGTGTCGTTTGGGCGAAGGAACATGGCCAACGGAACAAATTCTCAATTAGCTCTTGAAACACGCAAAAGCTAAATAAATTGCGTGCCAAATTGTGTTATCAATAATAAATACACTATGGTCCAGTGGCACGAAAGTAAAACAAAGCTTGAGCGGAAAGGCGCTATAAGATTAATAGATTAATAGCTGGAACATTATACTGCCTAAGGAATAATAATGGGGTAGGGCTGTTACATTATCAGAAGAATTATGTTCGTCATGGTAATCATCAGTGCCCGGAACTGAAGATTCATTTTCATTAATTTCATCATCGAAAACCTGAGTGGAACCGTTGCTTTGGTTTACGTCATAATCGAGGCTAGATCCTGGTTGCAGGTCACCATGTTTAGAACTTTGATTAATATTGTTACTTAAAGAAACTGCCCCGATTGCTTTGAATTTGCTTATTGCTTCAATTAGCTTTCTGTACTTCGAGATTCTCGTAAAAACTCTTTCTGAGAAACAATCAGCGCTGCTGTTGCTTGCTATGCCGTAAACACATAATGCTTCTTCGCTATTTAGGGGTACCGCAAACGCACTCGGATCGTCAACGCAATTATTTTCACGTTTCCCTTTTGTGAAATTAGGTGAGAGACACAACTAAAACAGACATTTCTGAGAATGAACTGAAAAAGAATGAACTGAAACATAAATAAACATGAAAAGAATGAACTTATTAAATTTGTCATAATAAGATACTTTTCTCTTTGTTGATCTGACACTTAAGTGGTACATGTTGCAACTTTTTGCTTGAAAGCAACTCTGTATTGTCTTCAATTTGAAAAACATTCCGTAGTTAAAGAGTTTTTATCGAATAAGATCTGATAAAATTCGTATCAAAAAGATGAGTCATAGCTTTCCAAATGTTTATCTTACAAGATCTTAGAAGAACCGTATAAGATCTTACAAAGTAAACCTTTTTTGTCTGGCAGAACTTTTATCGTGTAGGATCTTATAAGGCAGAATTTTTTATCGCGTAAGATCTGACAAAAGTGAAACTTTATCGTGTAAGATCTGATCAGGTCTGATAAAAATTTAATCGTTTAAGACCTGATAAATTGTCATTCAAAGTCTTAGTCAGGCGAAGCATAGTCTTACGAGTCCTTATAAGACAATTTTGTAAGAAATTTGAAAGATCTTACATGATAAACGTTCTCAGATGTCTGGGAATTGCTCAAAAGAAGGAATACCGAGAAAAAGATGAGGGCGGATGTATTCTTTTTTTGAATTTAGCACAGATATTTTTTTAGAATTGAATCAATTTGTTGCATTTATCTTTTCTCAATTTTATTATTTCGACTGCATTATGACACACAAAAAGCCAATAAAAATTGTTCTGACGCAACAACTAAACGAATTGAGTGAAAAAGAGAAATTAGGTCAGGTACCTGAGAATCCCGATATTGTTTTCTCATAGAGCACGACTTCGTCAATTCCTGACTGGCGGATATCATCAATTTTGTAACAGCACTTTTGTTAAAACTGGCCGTTGGCTTTGAAAACCCGACAATTCCTATTTTCTCATTCGTTTGATTTTCGCAAATTTGGATTACGCGGCTGTTTGGTACCCGTTTTGAAAGCTTCAAAATCGCCAGGTTGTTCAAATGAATCTCGTCGGGTTCGTAGCTGAAACAACACGAAATTTGCATTTTCAAATAAATCAGCAAATCAGCAAAAAAATTAGCAAAAAAATCAGCAAATTGGTTGCTCAATTCAGCCAAAATAAGACATAGAAAAAACTATTTCAATAAAACTTTTATTTAAATCTTCAGTTTAGAAGTTTTTCAATCATTTTAATCAGTATTCTGTTAAAACCGGTCTTGTGAACTGGCCCAAAAGAAGAGTGATCAGAAAATATTCTTTTCATTATTGTTAAAAAAGAGTTATAATTTTAAGAATTAGACAGACCAGGATACTTTAAGTTCAATTGAGTTTTATTGGTATTCGTGCAGTATAACAAAATTAAAGTGGCCTTTCAGTGCTTTATAAGCTTATTTTTGTATATTTTTTTAAATTTCAGACAACTTCGCCAGATTGGTTTACTAGAATGGTTTACTAGATCGGTCAAAAACGCGATATTATTCCTTTAGCTCTTAATTATATAATCCAATCTAAGCGTTGAACTTGCATGCTATATAAAACTACTTATTTACCAAAATGGGTGCAGAAGAAAATGTTAGCACTTTTCTAAATGTGCAAGAGTGAAAAATACTTACGAAATAATTCAAGTGTAGTTCTCAAAATGTTAAGTGTTGTTCACAGCCCAACATAGAGCATATTTTCAGCCTTTTACAAAATTGGGGTCAGGTTGACAGTAATGTATCTCCATTTTGTTACTCAATGGCACCAAAGAGAATCAATCACTGTTGATCAAATGACACGGATAACTGTAAAATCAACTTCCGAAGTTATGGACACATATTCAGACCATCGTCAGAATTTTGTTCTCTAATTAGGTTGTTCTGACTTATGATGCGACCATTGGTAAGGCTTCAACCTCTTATCTGGATGCACACTATGATCAAACAATAGACAAGATCTTTCTTTCTATTATAGATTTTTTTCAGATTTTCAAGCAGACCATAGGAGTTACTGGCCTCTGAACAGACTGTTTTTCAGGCCTTGCCTTCAGATCACATCATTATGCGACCATTGTTCAAAAGATTTTTTCTACCTTAACAGGATGTGTAATTTGGGCCACAATAGACCTCCAATGTTCAACCAAAAAGGTTCTGACAACAAGGCAAAGTATGGAACAACTCAGGAAAACCTACATATAGTTTCATAAGTAAACTAGAGCGTTTTTTAATGTCCATAGTGAGTCAATCATCCGTTTAAATAAATTTCTGATTATTGAACTATATAAAAATGGTAGATAGACCATCCCACATGGAAAATAAGGCATTATAAAACAATTAAAAATCATCTGAACAGTATGAAACAACTAATTAATTCAGACAAAGCCCACAGTTTGACCAAATTTATCAAATTATCTTTAGAGAAGCTGAAAACAGAAGCAGCATGATCATTTAGTTTTGTCAATTATCTGATAACAGATTTTCTTAGAGGCCTATGACTAACATTCTGAATTGTGGACTACGTTTTCAGTCTTGTGGCCCGGTTATTGTAGCGCATCGGAAACGAAAATCTATTCTGACGTGCCAATCAAAGAAGACGAAGAAGAGATCGAAAAAGTGTCGCTTAATATTTTCAGGTATAAACCAATTTGAACTAAGTAACAGGCAGAAGTCCCTATACGATACTATCTCCGAACAGAGTTTCCCAGAACGAAATGACTTCTGATGAGACTCAAATTTTTTCAGAGCTTGAGGTTCGCCTATGACAAGACTCAGGTGCGCTGAACACCTGAACTCAAGACCGCTGAGGTTACTTGCAATGAGTCCCGCCTTTCCTTTATGATCAGACATATGAGGTGCACGCGTGATCATTTCTAATCCCACCGAGCCCAAGTTGAGGTCCCAGACTGAAAATCCATATGTCCAGACCGTCCGAGACAAAACATGTCTATGTCCAGACCAACCCTGATGGAACGTACCTAAGTCCAGACTTTCGTGCGTTCAAAAAAATTTGTGCGTTTTTCGAGCGTTCAAAAGTTCAGACTTTCGTTCGTTCAAAACCAAAATTTGTGCGCTCAATTTCTCAAAACTTGTGCGTTCATGTCTAGACTCGTGCGTTAAAAACCCTCTATGTCCAGACTTTTATGCGTTCGGAAGTGCGTATGTCCAGACTTTCGTGCGTTTATGTCCAAATCTATCGCCAGCTTTAGTCATATAAGTTGTGCAAAACGTTTTTTTAATGTATTCATTTGAAGTATAGACATCTTAGGGTGATGACTGTGATGAAGTGCCCCAGCAGTTGTTTCATTTCAAATTAATAAAAGGTATTCGATGAAAGTATTGGCTGAAAGGGGTACCAGCCACTCAGTAAGTAAAGCTTGACTTTGTTTTGCAACTTCAGCAATGGTTTATAATTATAGGCGTGAAATTGTCTAAAGCAAAGCAAAATGTTGGATGCGATTTATCCTGCATTCGACGTTTTGTAACTTTTGAACTCAAGTGAGGTGAAGTTTTCTTGGTAGAAAACTTTCACTTGAATGGGCACTCTAGTAAGAGTGCTTATTCGAACATGCTTTCATCAGTTTTTGGAATTCTTGTTTCAATTCATGAAAATTTTCGTGCGCTCCAGTGTCACTATGTCCACACTTTCGTGCGTTCAAAGTTACCTATGTCCAGACTATCGTGCGTTCAAAGTTTCTTTTGTCCAGACTATCGTGCGTTCATTTGTGATTCCAGACCATGTAATTTTGTACGCACGACACTCCCTTGTACGTTCATTTTGGTCTGGACATATCGATTTTCGGTCTGAGACCTCAGCCTGGAAGTGCTTTCAAAAACATTTTCTAATCAGACACGCAGCCGACGTATATTCTGTACTTGGCATGGTCTCCAATCAGACAACCCTGCTCTAAAAAGTAGGACCCATTACGCTCATTATTGTCTCTTCTCAGACCTCCATGCGCTCAATTTTTTTTCTGATAAAACTCATGTTTGCTCTCATTTGTTTCTGGTGATGCTTTCTTTTACAAAAAATTCCCCCGAGTTGATAATAGTTGAATTAACATGTGTGCTCTGTTAATAGGTATAGAGTTTGATCAGTAGTTATTTTAATCGCTGAGCTCAACCACAGCATTGGCTAAATAATATGACCCTGTCTTCATTAATACAATATACTTTTTGCAAATTCCAAACCCGTAACTAGCCATATAGACTATAGTGAATGAGTTTAGCCTAGGCGAACTCTATGACTTCAAATTAATCATAAGGAAAAAAACTGCTCATAAAGAAACTTGAAGTATTCTGCAATTACATTGTTTCAGAATTGAATTAAGCTTTTACTCCTGAAATATGCTGGTTCAGCGCTGAAATGCTCTGAGACTCAAGTCTGGGCTGTTAAGGAGGCAGAAGTTTTTACGAACCCATGTTTTAAGTTGTTTCCCTAACTTTGTGAAATTATTCATTATGTAAAATAACGGACTATATTATTAGACAAACAAATTTTGCGACGGTAGGTCAAAATGAAACATAGCTGAAGTTGAAGCCGTATTAGACTTAATATCACCACAAAAATGTTATCATTAAGTAACTTGTTCGTTTTTTTTTTGAAAGAGAAAAGTTGAGAAACATGACTTTGAAAATTGAATCAAAGAATTTTGGAAACGGCGATAACCTCTTCAACTCTATTCAAAATGAATGCTACTGCAGAAATCTGCCAACACATTAAACCCATTTTTTGAAAAAATAATTTAAATCAAGTAGCAGGTCTCGAAAAACTCAGCCTTGATATATATTTTTTGAAGCGTATGTGAGGCAGATACAACTCCACCTCTAAGTTAGCTCAACTACCATTTTATTAGGTGGACAATATAATTGAAGAACAAACCAGCGCTGAATCAATCTGAAGACATTATGTTTTCTAAGGATATCTTGATTCCTTTCATATCCTAAATTAGACTTGTTTCTCTTCATTATCAGTAAATAATGTTTCCATGAAAAAATTAGTAGTCAACTTATCTACATCTGGCAAGATACCTCCGTGGTTTCATTAGGGCACAAAATTAATTTATAAATTGTTTTTGCGAATTTGATGTTTTAAATTTATAGATAAGTTTATAGAATTACCTTTCATGTAGAAGAACTGCTGCGGTAACTTTCTCAGAATCGTTTCTCAAGGGGTTCAGTATTACGTCCACTTTAGCATCTAAACGAAATCAATGGAATAATATTTTTTTCTCAGGGATGCTAAGATGAACTATATATAATACATTTTTCCGGCGACAAACGTTTTAAATTATTTTTTTCCTCGGACTGATAGATGGCTTCATGCAAAAAAAATTATGAGGTAAATGACAACAAAAACAAAGGTGTTTGCAGCCAAACTTATATAAGAAGAGCTTAGAAATATTGTTTCAATGCTTTTGACACATTTCGAGTTTCTAACCGTCATTTATTTTAATTGAAAACAACCAGCACAAAACTTTATACATAAGTTCGGGTCTTTTAATGAGAAATAAAATTAGTAGAAAATTTATCATTACCAGACTTACGAATTACCTAAAAATGTATTTAAAATATTTGTTTATACACATATTTTTTCCGACCCCACTTGTGGGGGGAGGACCTATGTACTCAAATGGTTTTTTTTTGTTCTGACGATTTTGGCCGATCGATATATTCTTCGTAGACAAATGTGAGTGGTATCATTAAACAGATCGTCCAGTGTAGAATTCGCAACCAAAATTTTTTTGGTACTTTGTTTCCATTTTCGAGGAAATATCGAGGATTGAAGTTTTGTGTGAACACAGGATATTTGGCATAATTTTGTTCAATTTTAGTGTAATTTTTCATCAAATTAAGATCATTTTATTATAATATTAATTCAAAATTACAGTTCACTCCCAAAATCACTCATTTTCGAGTTCTTTATAGACGAAAGGCGATTAAAAGACTATTTCTGGTCTCATGGGGAAGTTTAATATCAAAAAATTTGGTATTCTATATGAAAGCTCTTTTTTTATAAAATGTTTTCATTTTTTTTTGGGGTCAACTAGAGACTAATCACTTTTCAAATCTAGACTCCCTTAGTGACAAACCTGATTTACAGTCAATTGAAGCCCAATGAGCAAAAAATTCGACTTCAAGGAATCGCTCGTGTTTTTTTTTCGCTTCGACTCTATGAGATTTTGATTTTCTTTTTGAGGTTTTACTAAATTTTTGGAGTTTTATGGCACATTACCGTTGACTAAAAGTGCAAACAATTTTGTAAGGAGCATTAAGTGAACCTTTCTAGAGCTTTCAATGGACAGCTAATTGCTGTTACGACTTTAAAGAAGATTTTTCGAGAAATTTTTTAACATTAACCAATCATATACATATTTTTGTGAATTTTGGGTCATTAATAGTAATGTAAGAACGCCTTTCTTCCTACTTCAAACAAAATTGATCTGGTTAGCGGTTTTATTTTCTAACTATTCTTATATGACTTCAATGCCAAAAGATTTCAAAAAATTTTTAAAAATTGCTAGGATATTTTCTTATTATTGGTTCCTCTTGAAATCTTGTCACATTATCCTGAGATTGATAACTCCCAATGGCTTAGAGACAACGTTCAGTGGATCAAGGATAAGGTTTTTAGAGAAAAAACTTATGGTTTAAATGGCTTCGACAATTTCTTACCGCACTTTTCTAATTAATTTTTTTAACTTTGCCTATATTTGTTGTTGTTTTCTGAGTCAAAGACTTATTGTAACCTCATTTGAATAAAAAATATCCTTGTTGTCTCATCAGGGCATAACTTAGTGTATTTATTAGCTTCCGTTGAATACTGTTCAATTTAATTGCGTTGATGCTATGGGTGTTCTAAAAATGTTCGTGGTTTTAATGTATTTGTTTGTGTTTGTTGATTTATTGTAGCCAAATTGTAAAAAAGAAGAACGCCAATGCTTTGAAAAAATTATTTTAAAGTAGAAAAAGTTTTTACAGAACAATTCATTTTTTAAGGCTTCAACACTTTTTTGCTCAATTTTTGTTTGTTTACTTTGCTATTATTGCTTCTTTTTAATTCTTTAGTTAGCCATAAATTGCTCAGCGGTCCCAAAAGCTGGTAATTGAGGATTCCCTGAATGATATTGCCCGAAGAAGTCAGTTTATTGCGAGTAGATTTAAAGATTATGATATTATACATTTTTACGATAAGATTTTTGATATTTTTTCATTTTTTTCACTTTTTGATGTTCTTTTCCTAACTTGAAACTTATTCTCATCATTGAGAGGTCCCATACAATTCCTTGTATTTTAAATATTAACATGTTTATTGATACTATGATGTAACTGATGTTTTGTTTGTTGGATATTATGCGTTTTCATAAAACTTGAGTGGTATTTTTGTTTCTTTTTCTCGTCCTTTAGCACAATCGCGTAATGACAGATCTCAACGATTTTCAGATGTGGCCCAATTGAACTTATTTATTAATTCAGTATAAATTCAGCTGAATTATTATAAATAGATGAAGAATTTGAAAAATACATAATAATCAGCTAATGATTTTTATTGGTTCACTAATTTGTGTTTTCGCAGTGTTTGTAATTTGTTGTTCGTAATTTTTTGAGTTTTTTTCATCTTTAGTCCTTTTTTTGTGGCTTAGTCTAACCAGAGACAGGTGCTATTGGCTTCATTGTAACTTTTCAGTAAATTTATCGAGAATTATTTTTTTAAAAAATAATTATTTTTTACGACTTTTGAAATTATTTGGTTTAAAAAAATGTTGATTGATTTTTGAACTTTCTTCATTTTTTCTTCTTCTTGTCGAATTGTTACCTAGTCTCATTGAGGAAATATCTCATCTGATGTGTAGTTTGGAAAAATCAAATTTGTGTTGTTAGGGTTTTGTCTGATTGTAATTTGACGTTGTTAATAGGTGCATTTAAATTATGATATTGAGTTTTTGCCGTGAAATTATTGTTTTTGGCTTTTTTGTTGTTGTTTTTGTTTTTTCTCGTATTCTTTTTAATGGCAGATCTCGTTGTAATGAGGCACTGCATTTTTTAAGTCAATTATTTGTTTGGTTGTGTAACGATTTTTTTAAACTCAAACATCTATTTTTGTTATCTCTCCATTTGGTTGACAATTAAGTCAAAAATGTAGATGAGCGGGGGTCGGAACATCATGTGCAAAGGCACATTAACGAGCCTCCTTGTCATATTTGGTATGTCGTCATCAGTGCGGATGGTTAAAGTGTAAGAACTGCGAGCTCATGTCATGAGCCTACTGGGCAACGAATTGCCTCTATTCGACAAAAACCCGCAATTTCTTACAAGGTAAACATTCAAGCTATAAATTTGAATAACCTGACTGTTTTACATGATAATTCGCCCGATTTCAAAATCCGGTAACAATTTTTTGATTTACAAAAACAATACAAGATGAACCATCGTCGTGTGGCCATTATGTGGTCAAAATTTTCGAAAAGTAAAAAGAATAATATATGAAGATTTGTCAATATCACATCATCAGATTATATTAAACAGTTCTTAAATTTATAGCGTTACCTTTGCGCTGTACTGTTTATAATTACGGATTGTTTTTCTCCAAAGTTCAAAGTTCAAAAATACTTCACAAAAACATTAATCGAAAATCCAGTGACGTCTTTTCCTTAACTAAGATCAACAAAAACAAATCAACATTACGCTCAAAACATTTTTAGCAACAAACTTGTGGTCGGAACTTAAGGCTATCGTTGCACACACTTAAAAATAATACTGTAATAGAGAAAGGTATTTATATATTTTAAAACTTTTGATGTAATGAAATTAAATAGGAGCAATCATCTTCTTATATATTTGCCATTAATAGTTTTCATTTGTGCCCAGTACAGCTGTGTGAGCACTCTGCAACCAGCTTTGGGGCAGTTACTCATTCTAAAATTCAAAACTCTGGCTCAACTGGTTTGCCATCAATTTTGTTTGTGGAAGTGTTTACAGCCCACGGTTTTCAGGCAAATTACACTGTCTGTTCCGATACGTTAGCAGATAACTCTTATTTTGTAAAGTTAAGAATTCCAACCCTCTCACTATTTTTAAGCTAATAAGGGATTTAGTTTAAAAAAGAAACTATAACAAAATCTCAACCGGAAAACGGATTGTTTTTTGGCTTTCGTGGAGACCTTCAGGAGTTTTTCCATTTTTCGAAAATCTGGAGTTGATTCTATTAATTCTAGTTTGTCGTAACACATTATGAAAAGCTATCGAGCAAATAAAGAGTACTAATTTTCTGTATGTTTTTAAATCTTTCTCTCCTATTTCATGCATCTCGACAGCTGTTGCTTTTTTCATAATATCCCATTTTACACCGCTGTATTTTTCGACCTGAGTTTGATTTCAGTTATTGTTTCTTTCGTTTATTATTTTCATAAAGTTTTGGACAAACCGGTTTGTTTCAAATTTTTTTAATTGTCGCTTAACAAACTTTGAGATAGATAAATTGTTAATAACATGTTTTGTGTAAATTTACAAAGACTCGGATGAGTCTCCAACATGTACTTTAACCTAGAAAAACTGCACGGCATTGAAATATCCAGGAAAATTTTTTATGAATTAACAGAAAAGCAATGATTTTTGAGTAAAACACGACAAAATCGCCTAAATTTTTTTTACGGTGGGCTTGATATAGAAGAACTCACAATCGAAATTAAAATCATTCAACTTTAACAATATATGATTACAAAGGTGGTGTAGAAAACACAATCATCTGAAAAAGATGAAAATTGTTTAGGTTTTTATAAAGAGGACTTTAAATTTCTATAAAGAAGACAATTATTTCACAAATATAGATTTCTTTTTCATGAAAAGCAACCCATGTCCTGACAATCATATAGAGGTATCCAAAAATTTAGTTTCGAAGGTTTATAGACAAAATTTCGAAAATTGATTTCAATGAAAGTGTTTTGAACTTTTTTCATTTTATTTGACTCTGTTTTTGTTCGTTTTTTCATTACTCTGATTTTAAACAATTGATGTGTCTAATTATGTCATCTCTCGTAATTTCTTTGTGACATTTTTTTGTAGAAACTTTAATCTGATGATGATGGAGGCGACGTTCAACTAAAAACTATAGTCCGTGCCATTGAAAGATTCTCCCTTTTCTTAAATTAAAGATCGTCATTTATGTTTAGCTTAATTTCAAACGCAAATAGCTTTTTTACTCGTTTCGAGAACACATGCTCATTTTGCTCCGCAAACCGATCCAGATATTAATTTTTGTAAGTTTTGAACTCAAAAAGGCCAATCAAGAACAAGTTTTCCCAATTTTCGGGACATTTAATTTGGAAATTCTTAAATGTTTTGGATTCAACGAGACTTGTAAGTATATCCAAAACTACACTTATGAACACCGGTCAAAACAGTTGAAACTGCAAAGTAGTTTGTTTGACAATTTTTTTCGAAAGAATTATTATCACGGTTTTTGTTTTCTTTAGAAATGGCTGGTTTTTCATCTATGCTTCCAGAATTTTGGTTTTGAGATAAATTATTAATTAACGTTAACATGCTTTGCAGAAGAAAAATTTTGGATCCTGGTACCTGAGAAACAGTGATAAAATTCTTGATACTAATATTTAGAATGTTAATTCTGTAATTATAAAAAAGTAGGTAAACACGGGTAAACCAATTGTACTTTGTTTATATAGAGATAATAAACCTCCCATCTAACCAGAAAAATGTTCAAAACGCGGAAACTGCTAGAATTAACTACCACGGGAGGTCATGTATCAAACAATAGTCAGATCTTGAATATGCTGGTCAAAAACAAGAAAATTATTGCGCTTAGAATTGGTGGAAAAACTTCAAAATCTGAACTCATCAATAATTGGACCAAGCAAAATTGTCAAAGATACAAATAATTTAATAGATGATGACCATATCGTTGTCACAAAAATTGGCAATTTAGCAAATGCTTGAAATTTTTGACATGAGACCTGAGTAAGAAACAATGAGCTGCCGATATAACTTCTCGTCTTGCTACAATAACACCACAACATGTAGAGTTTGACTGATTGTCGTGTTGTATGATAATTTGGACAAACAAGTCACTGTACATGTCGATCCAGTCCTCTGACTTTTTCAAGTGCAAGCCGGAATTAGGTAGTTCATACTTCTCTTGTACTAACATCATCAATATTAAAACGTCTTTAAAGAAACTTCCCCAGGCAAATAGGTTTTGTGTGCGTATCGAAAATACAAATGAATAAAAATGAGAGATAAACTATACAGTAAATGCTTAATACGAATTGGTCAGGTGGTAAAAACCCGTTTTCATTAAGGTAAGTTTAAAAATTTAACGTCTGCCATTCGATCGACTTGATATTTCATCAGTTGATATCTTTAAACAAATAATAGATAGAGAGATCGCTCCCCATCTGGTTTCTTTTTTCTAGTAAGTTCTAAAGGTTGTAGATTTTTTCTTCAACATGATTGTCCTTACAGTTCATTTTTGTTTTGGAAAAGAATGGGTTCAATGAAACTTTTGACGCTTATTTTTCAGCCATTTAACAGACCATGCACAATAAATGGTTTTCCATACACAATTTAAAATTTGAGCCAAAGTATTTTTTTTCCAAAAAAAGAGGTCCCGAAGCCAGGATTCCGTCCAGCTTGACATACTGTTTGACCAGTCAGTGTATTTGATTTGTGGAAAGTCCACAATTGTAAAGGATCATTCAACTTACTTTATTAAATACGAATAACTCAAAAAACTTGTTGCCAAATTGAAGTTTTAGTAATTTGAGTCCATTCAGAGTTCGTTATTTTAAACTTTTCAGTGTCTATGATGAGCTCATTTTTTTGCAAAAATCAACGACTGCCTTTAATTTGTATGCCAATGTTTGCAAAATGGGATCTTTCTCTTTCTTAGCAAACACTACTGTATCGTCAGCAATAAGTTATTGAACATTGCTTGACTACTGAAAGTAAATCGTTTATATTGAAAAAAATACGAAAATAAATATGTTCTTTTCCTAACTTCAAACTTATTCTCATCATTGATAGGTCCCATACAATTCCTTGTATTTTAAATATTAACATGTTTATTGATACTATGATGTAACTGATGTTTTGTTTGTTGGATATTATGCGTTTTCATAAAACTTGAGTGGTATTTTTGTTTCTTTTTCTCGTCCTTTAGCACAATCGCGTAATGACAGATCTCAACGATTTTCAGATGTGGTCCAATTGAACTTATTTATTAATTCAGTATAAATTCAGCTGAATTATTATAAATAGATGAAGAATTTGAAAAGTACATAATAATCAGCTAATGATTTTTATTGGTTCACTAATTTGTGTTTTCGCAGTGTTTGTAATTTGTTGTTCGTAATTTTTTGAGTTTTTTTCATCTTTAGTCCTTTTTTGTGGCTTAGTCTAACCAGAGACAGGTGCTATTGGCTGCATTGTAACTTTTCATTAAATTTATCGAGAATTATTTTTTTAAAAAATAATTATTTTTTACGACTTTTGAAATTATTTGGTTTAAAAAAATGTTGATTGATTTTTGAACTTTCTTCATTTTTTCTTCTTCTTGTCGAATTGTTACGTAGTCTCATTGAGGAAATATCCCATCTGATGTGTAGTTTGAAAAAATCAAATTTGTGTTGTTAGGGTTTTGTCTGATTGTAATTTGACGTTGTTAATAGGTGCATTTAAATTATTATATTGAGTTTTTGCCGTGAAATTATTGTTTTTGGCTTTTTTGTTGCTGTTGTTGTTTTTTTTTCGTAGTCTTTTTAATGGCAGATCTCGTTGTAATGAGGCATGCATTTTTTAAGTCAATTATTTGTTTGGTTGTGTAACGATTTTTTTAAATTCAAACTTCTATTTTTGTTATCTCTCCATTTGGTTGACATTTAAGTCAAAAATGTAGATGAGCGGGGGTCGGAACATCATGTGCAAAGGCACATTAACGAGCCTCCTTGTCATATTTGGTATGTTGTCATCAGTGTTCAGTGCGGATGGTTAAAGTGTAAGAACTGCGAGCTCATGTCATGAGCCTACTGGGCAACGAATTGCCTCTATTCGACAAAAACCCGCAATTTCTTACAAGGTAAACATTCAAGCTAAAAATTTGAATAACCTGACTGTTTTACATGATACTTCGCCCGATTTCAAAATCCGGTAAAATTTTTTGATTTACAAAAACAATACAAGATGAACCATCGTCGTGTGGCCATTATGTGGTCAAAATTTTCGAAAAGTAAAAAGAATAATATATGAAGATTTGTCAATATCACATCCTCAGATTATATTAAACAGTTCTTAAATTTATAACGGAGCATTTGAGGTGTACTGTTTATAACTATGGATTGTTTTTCTCCAGAGTTCAAAGTTCAAAAATACTTCACAAAAACATTAATAGAAAAGCCAGTGACGTCTTTTCCTTAACTAAGATCAACAAAACAAATACATTACAAAATCATACTATCGATAAAAGCTCAAACATTTTTTAGCATTTAACTAGTGATCGGAACTTAAGGCCAACACTTTATTATTATACTGGGAAAAATAATATTATAGGAAAAATTATATGCGGAAAAAAAACCCGGAAAAAGCCCCCGCTTCATTTTAGATATAGGAACTAAACCCCGACGTTAATAAACCCGCAATTTACTCCTAAAGAGCTGCGTATTTAGCGCGTTTGGCCATGCCTTAGAGGCCCTTGGGATTTGATCTGAAACTATCACAACCGAACAAATTATTACGACCGAAATGTAATTCAATGGGGGCAGTTACTCATTCTAGATTTCAAAACTCTGGCTCAACTGGTTTGCCATCAATTTTGTTTATAGTAGTGTTTACATCCCACAGTTTTTAAGCAAATTACACTGTCTGTTCCGATACGTTAGCAGAAAACTCTTATTTTGTAATTTTAGGAATTCCAACCCTCTCAGTATTTTTAATCTTATAAGGGATTTAGTTTCAAAAAGAAACTATAACGAAATCTTAACCGGAAAACAGATTGTTTATTAATTTCCTGGAGACCTTCAGGATTTTTTCCATTTTTTGGAAATCTGGAGTTGTATGATTAATTCTAGTTTGTCGTAACACATCATGAAAAACTGTGGAGAAGTAAATAGTTATAATCTTCTGTATGTTTTTAAATTTTTTCTCCTACTTCATGCATCTTAACAGCTGTTGTTTTTTCCATAATATCCCATTTTCCACCGCTGTAGTTTTCGACCTATATTTGATTTCACTTATTTTATCATTCGTTTATTATTTTCAAGAGTTTTGGACAAATCGGTTTGTTCTAATTTTTTTTATCGTCGTTTAACAAAACTTGAGATAGATAATTGTAGTAGTAATAGAGTGAGTGATAGTCCCCCCGGGGGGGTGGGGGTGGGGACCCCATGTATTAAGATAGGGTATAGCGGTATTTTCGGAGTAGGGTCCCCCTCCATGTATTAAGATAGGGAATAGAATCTCCAAGTACTAAGATAGGGTATAGGCGCGTACATGTATTAAGATTAGGAATAGAATCTCCATGTATTAAGATTAGGGATAGAATTTCCATGTATTAAGATTAGGAATAGAATCTCCATGTATTAAGATTAGGAATAGAATCTCCATGTATTAAGATTAGGAATAGAATCTCAATGTATTAAGATTAGGAATAGAATATCCATGTATTAAGATTGTGTATAGCCGCCATGTATTAAGATTAGTCATAGCGGCCAACATGTATTAAGATTAGTTATAGCGGTCGACATGTATTAACATTAGTTATAGCGGTCGACATGTATTAAGATTAGTTATGGCGGTCGACATGTATTAAGATTAGTTATAGCGGTCGACATGTACTAAGATTAGTTATAGCGGTCGACATGTATTAAGATTAGTTATAGCGGTCGACATTTATTAAGATTAGTTATAGCGGTCGACATGTATTAAGATTAGTTATAGCGGTCGACATGTATTAAGATTAGTTATAGCGGTCGACATGTATTAAGATTAGTTATAGCGGTCGACATGTATTAAGATTAGTTATAGCGGTCGACATGTA
Source organism: Convolutriloba macropyga (assembly GCF_964194025.1). Classification (NCBI taxonomy): domain Eukaryota; kingdom Metazoa; phylum Xenacoelomorpha; order Acoela; family Convolutidae; genus Convolutriloba; species Convolutriloba macropyga. The sequence continues at coordinate 32,608,838 of NC_134476.1, read as the reverse complement.
TTAAGATTAGTTATAGCGGTTGACATGTTTTAAGAATATTTATATCCGCTGACATATATTAAGATTAGGGGTATTTTTTGAATAATTGTTGAGATTTTTGTACATTTTTACACCGTTTTTTCAAAATTTTCTAAATATTCTGTTCTGATTGGTTAAAAATGACAGCTTTTTTTAAAAAATTGAATTGAAAAAGTTATAAATAACAGACATAGTATAAATTATGCACATCAAAATACAAAATCACTCAAACATTTACATTAAATTGGTATAAAGTTTAAAGCATAATTATAAAAATTCACAAAGACAAAATAATAAAAAATCACACTTTGGAGAAGAATAAAAGTTATTTTAAAAGATCTACAATTTGAGGGGTTCGGTATGGATACCGTCAGCTACAACTACTCGCTTGGGATAGAAATAGGATAACCCTTTCTTTGTCTGTTCATATGTAGCAACACAATGATTTATTGTTCTGAAACCTCTATTTGTCGAAGTAAGGTTGATAATTTCATCCATCACTCGTCGATATTTTTCCATTGGTCCATCTCCAGTCTCTTCCAGAGTTCTTTTTTTCAGGCCTTTGCCGCTGAATTTGTACTTGTCCGACTTAGCATCGTAGCAACAATAGGTTTTACTGCAGAGACAAATCAATTCGGTGCATCTGAAATCTTCCTTGAAAAGACCTGGCTCCCGTTTATCATGCTTCTTATGCTTAGAACAACATGTTCTAGGGAAAAAGTTGTGTGAGGCATCTGCTCTGAAGGAATCATCACAGTCCTTTTCTCGCAAAGTCTCCCATTCTTCCTTTTTAGCAGGTCGAATACAATCATACAAGTTCTCGTGCGCTAGGGCTAAATAAAGGGAATCTGTATCCATCTCTAACTCTTCGAATTTATCCACATCGCAAAATCTGTCGAAGAAGTTATAGTAGAGCTCCAACATACGTAATTTAGCGTACTGAAATATAAAGAATCCAACTATTATAGGTTCTCGATGCTCAATTTTCGATTTTGCAAACTCAACTTCGTAAATTTCTTTTGACACATTGTTCAGACGCTTAAACATTTTCCCATTGATTGCTTTGTGCGTCTTCTCATCATTCAGGTACTTGGTCTCTGTGTGTCTACTTCTGTCCGTAATTTGTTACCCATAAGAGCTGTTACCCAACAATTTCATTGTCTCAGCCACAACGCTAGAATCAGTATTTTCATCACCCGCTCTTCTAGCATCTACCACTGACTGAACAAAATTGTTGAAGCATTTTTTGGGTGTGTATTGTACAAATCTATAAATCTTTGTACATTTCAGACCAAGACTGAGATAAAAGTTGAGTAAAGGTGTAATGATTGTCCCATTTTCCAACTTGAAGCTCGAAATCAACATTCGTTGAGGTTGTTTGAGTAGGTTGTTTTCAATTGCATACTCTCTCATATATTCTCCAATATCGGCTCGACTGACATTAAACTTCTTAAAAATAGGAGGGAAATTAGAGAACTTGTATTTTAATCCGTCTGGAACTTCGAGATCGCACTGTACATATCCGAACATTTTCCCATCTCTTATTTTCGCTAAAAGAGACTCTTGCTTCATAGGTAGTTTGAAGGGAAAGTTCTTCCTCACGTGATTTCTAACATTTTCCTCTTCTTTAACACGTTCCCACCATTTACACTCCCAGACTTCAACAATATTGTATCCATTGTTTCTCAAATAATCTCTTCTCAGTTCGTCGTGTTCTCTTTTTCTGATTCCTCTCTGCATTTCCTCCTCCGAGAGGCTTGCTCAAGCTTCTTGACATGGGCAAAAATGGAAATAACAACCCATAGCTTCAAATACTGGTTCACAATGAGCACAAAAACCGTCCACGCTAAAACAGTCAATCTTTTTCTGTTTCCCGGTTGTATAATAGCTTTCAATTATGCATTCTGGGCGTTGTGATTGGAGATAAGACATGACCATGTTCTCAAATGTTCGAAACTTATTGGTTCGAGCTGTGAATTTTTGAGAATTTGTGTCGACTTCCCACCGTGTGTAAATTCCAGTTGGCATTTCTTGACACATTGAAAAGGGATAGAGTTGACCAGCATCAATACCCACGATAGATTTACAAATATTTTCTGAATTCCTGATAAAGGTTTGATCAACTACTGCCTTTCTTATGAACACAATAGAAGGTCAACCAGTCATGTCCTCGCATATTTTATCATGTAAATCCTTGTCACTTTCAACAAATGGGAAAATTTTGTGGTTTGTTGACTGGTGAAGACAAATGTTTGCTGAATTGGGAAGTGTACATCCGAGTTTTAACATGTTGATTCCTTTGTTGTGATAAAATTCCATCTTTTCTTGCATTGCTCCTGGTGTTGGAACAACATTCTTGTTGTTGTACCACTTGATAAAATCTCTAAATAAAGACATTTGCTCTTCCTCCCAAATCACTTTCAAGTCAGTGAATTCTTTCTCCAAAGGGTTGTGATCCTTCAGCTTACTGAAGAAACATTCATAGGGGGGTAGAAAAGCCGCGTCAAGTTTGTTTGGAGAATCGAACCATTCATATGGGAAGAAACCTTTAGTCTCGCTGGTCTTGTAAGCTTTGAGGAATGAATCGAGAGATGTAGCTTCTCCAAGGAAATTTAGAATGTCAAGGAACTGCACGTCACCGAACTTGAAGGAAACAGAATGATTTGCCTTTTTGATAACTGTAGGTTGAATATCCCGTTCATGAATGAGATAAGGTAGAAGGTAGGATTTGATGAGATTCAAATCGTACTTTCCACTATTGAATCCAAATACAGGAAATGTGTTGATATAACGCTCAAAGTGTTGTTGCAAGTCCAAAAGTTGATTTTTCTGCATTTGTAGGAACTGAGTAGACATATCAGCTTCCTCCTCCTCCTCAATACACTCATCTTCGAAATCAGATGCAGGATTTGTGCAACCTTTCTTTTCGTTCATTTTTTCAAAGATGGCTTTAACTCGGCTATTGATTATCTCTTGAATTGATGCAAATTTTGTTTGCATTTCGTTTTTACTCTTGTTAGCTAACTCCTCAAGAGCTTCGACAAAAGAAATAATCAGGTTCTTAGGGTCTTTGTCGCATAGAAACACAGGTTCTTCAATCAAGTTGGAGGAAATGGAGACAGATATTGGTTCATGTTTTCCAATCCAATTAGTTGTATATGTATCTTTTAGCTTTTCAGTGGGAACGCAGATAGATTCAAAGTCAAAAATAGCCAAGTTTTTGAACAATTTTTGATCATCGTTATAGGAAATTCCAAATGCTTCGAGTTTATCAAACAAAGTATCGCGCAGAGCATACACACTCTTTGGATAAATATGCTGTACTCTGTTTTTGCAGGATTTTACATGACGGTTGAAATTACTTACGTACTTTATAAATGTATCGCAACTGGGGCAACGGAATCGTTAAAAGAATGTGTTAATATCATCCACCTAGCATATATGGTTGTTGTATCGCAGTAAATCAATGTTCTTTTCGTACATTTCAACACTTCTTCTTACAAGTTCTCCAACGAATTCTCCTTCTTCTATATCAATATCATATATAAAGATGTTATGCTTTATCGCATTTTCAACTAACACGAGATGATCGATTGATACTCCCCTGAAGTTGATTGCATCATGTCCGGATTCATGAAGATAAGCACTAAACAAATTTGCTGCATTCGTTTCCAACTCAGATGATCCGTACAAGTGAACAGCTATAGCTCTGAACAGGCAAAGATAAGTAACTGTTCAGGAAGAACAGCATCGATACATCCCATTGGAATGTTTTTTAGGAGAGCGCAGAATATTGTTACGTTAGTAGTCAAAGCAAATCGCCACTTTGTATTTTCCCTCTCCTGTGAACACGTCTCCACTAGATCCATTTTCTCTACTCTGTCTTGAAGAGAGATCAAGTCGCCTTTTGAACAGAGCAAATGAGATTTTTCAAAGAAAGTGTTGTTCTCATGCGCATAAAAGTATCGATACTCATCTGTGTCCACATTGCGCAGGATAAAACCAAGAGCCAGATTCACTTTGGCAGCACAATTTAATTTTTCGAAAACTTCTTTTAATTTCTCGTTGATCTCATTGGGATCGAGCTTGGACAACTTGAAGTTAAACACTCGATGTCTCCCATTCTCCCTTTCCGTATCATCAAAAAAGTGCTGGCAAGCACTAAGTTCCTGCTGCAATTGCTCGCTGTTTTGGTCTAGCTCCTCTGATTCTAGGACTTCTTTGAGCTTTTCACTCGATTTGGTCCCAACTTTTGTCGAAGTTCCATGCTTTCTCCTCTTGTGTTGTTGAAGAGAGTAAAAACTTGGGAACTCTTCCAAGCACACAGTACACACAGTACTAAGCTTAACATCTTTTGGGGCATGATGCTCGGCAAGATGATAATTCAAGTCTTCCTTCTTCTTTGTAAAAAAGTTGGGACATTTGGGGCATGATAAAGTCCCACTATCACAAGACTGTTTGTGTCTGGCCATATGCTTTTTCACCACCATTTTCTCGCACTTTGTGCACTTCACCGGGAGATTTCTATCGAGAGCAGGCATTTTTATGTTAGTTCAATATGAATTGAGTAAAATTCACGTAAATTGCGGAGCAACTCAATCTGAAAAAACAAAAAGTATAATGATTTAAAGCTGCTATGTAACTTTGGTACTCGATGATGACTCATCCCTTCCATATATGGAAATGACGTCATTTCTATTTTTAGATTCAGGCGTCATGTCAGAACATTCTAGAAGATTGATATGATTCTAATTGCGACAGTTCTGCATATAATTAACTAGCTTTCAGTTTAAATGTACAAATTCGAAAAATTGCGAAAAATTCGAACTTTACATTTTTTTTCTCATTTTCTTCTCACTCTTATTTGTTACACTTTACTTGAATTTTTCCATACAGATTTTTTCACTAAAGAAATTACAACCAGAAAACTATTCTTTAAAAATTCACGATTGTTACAGTATTTTGTATAGATTTAGTCCAAAATTTTGTATCTCAAATATTGATAAAATTTACTGCCTGAGATCAAATTTAGTTTTACTGAAAATAGAAAATAGTGAATGAATGTGCTTCCAACACAACAAGAGAGAGAGAGAGAGATCAAGAAAAAGTTTCCATCTATTATTGAAGAACAAGTTTACGTTGTACAACTTAATTTTGTTGTAATAGAACCTCCCGCCCAATCAGACTTCAGCTTTAGAAATCTAATTCTCAAGATAAACGATTTCATTTTATGCATTGCTTTTTCTACTTTAATTTTCTTTTATATTAACAGAGTTTTACTTGATACCGTATTCATTTGTGAAAAATGTTGATCAAAATTTACAAAAGAAACGAAGGAATCGCTGATGCTTACAGAGAAGACTAAATTGATGTTGACTCTTATTTCTTTTACAATTTTTTGGACGTTTTTACTCAAAACAACAGAATTATCCGATTTAGTAAAGGATTTGAATATGCAACCTTTTCTATAAAAAAATTCGAGTATGACGACAACATAACGAAAAAATCTTTCGATTTATCGTCAGAACTACACATCAATAAGTTTGAAATGCTCTTCATATTGAATTATGTCCCAGAGATAATGGAACAGTACAGAAATTTGTCTCAATCTAATTATATCCCAATTCCTGAACCGGTAACAATTACTTCATCTCTGCAGAGTGCGCTGTTCTTTCATTATTACAAGGACTACAATGCAGAGGGGGTAAGAGCACGATTTGGAATACGACTCCCCAACATTTATATACAAAAATTTAGTTCCAAATTTGGAACATTTTCCGAAATCGATTTGAGATTCAACGAGATGGAGAGAATTTATCAAAGCTTGACTTTTTTGGTCAATTACGTCAACTCATTTCCTCTAACTTATCCATCTTTGGCTGTTAACTAGGGTAACACGTGTAAAAGTTACCTTTTTTGGTGTTTATTCAGTATTGAGCTTACTTGTTTCGGATAGTAATGTTAGATTTTCTATGAGTTGATTCCTTCTTTGGTAACTTTACAATTGAGACATTTCCTTTTCTGGAAAACAACGTCACTTTTTCTGCTAAACATTACCCTTTTTGGAAACTTTGTTCTCATTGGTTGGAGTTTAGTATAAATAGAGCTGAAAAATTCACCCAGCATCACTTGCTTTCTCTTCTCTAAAAACAACATCACCTCTGTCTCAACTACTTTTGACTCTAGTCTCACCACATTGAGAAATGGAATTTACAGTGCAGAACAGCAGCCTTCTCTACTCAGTTTCTTTAACAGAGGAGACTGCTCGGATCAGCATCAGAGACCTGTCGAATGGTCTCTACGAGTCAATTCTAAACCTGCCTATCACAGTGTGGCACATTATTGAGCACCAGCGACAACAGTTTGACACATATCATCAGGGGCAGGTTCCAATCACGGAGAATCAGCTTGGAACTCACACAATGGGTCACGAAGTTGCTGTGATCAGTGGGCATCACTACTCTTACGTTAACGGAACAGATTTTCCCGACAACTACGTTGCTGGAAGCTTTCAGTACACATTTCCATGGGAGGAAGGACAGATTCCCAACAACTGGTTTAATACACCAGAGACAAGTCAAATATCCAGTCCAGAACCGCAAAACAGCCTTCTCCAGATAGTGAGCAATGCTGGCAGCAGTGAACAAAGCGAATTGAGCGTTGATACTAGCACCACGTGGTCATTTAACGATCTGGAAAACTTCGATCCAGCTCAGTATTATAGTTCGACTGATATGTCAACTACACCGTCAATGACAACCCCCTCCATAGAGGACGGAACAGCTCACAACCCCATTGTGCTGACTCATGAAGTTCCGGTAACCCCCATCAGTGTTCGACCTACAGAGCCTCCAGCAATCGTTGAAAGAGTCCGTCCATTTGGCAATGAGATTCAAAACTTGCCAGACCACGTTGTGAGAACTCTTTTTGAATGAACCTGATATTGTAAATTTTATACTTGAATTACTTGTGGTGTATTTATACTTTTGTTTGAATTCATTTCTTTTTTAGTTGAACTTTTTCTTTACTACAAACACTATGCAAGCTATGTTGAAAAAAAACACAGCAATTTTTTTTGTCAAAATTTTAAGAACAATTTGATAAAAATTCTGTTTCTTAACAAAAACGGTCGTTTAAAAATTGATTTTTAAGAAAAAAACTGAATTACTTTTTCAATTTTTAATAAAAATCTTTCTTTTAAAAATTGATATTTATTGAAACAAAACAAATTCGAAAGTTGTCATTGTAAAATGTAAAGAAAATTTCTTTTATTTGCGCAAAATCATACCATAAAATGAAGAAAAAGGAAAATTTTTTGCGTTTTTAAATGACAGTTTTTGAAAATTTTTTCGACATTCAAGAAAACTTTTTCAATTCAAAACTCGATATTTAGCAGAAATTGTTGAAAAATTTTTCGATTTTTAAGAGAAAAGGTTGAAAATTTTTTCGATATTTAATAAAAAAGTTGTTTGAATTTTTGATTTGTAAGAAAAGTTTTTGAAAAATTGATTTTTAACAATATGTTAATTTAAATTATAAAGGTAAATACAAATCACAAGCAAGAAATTATATACTTTATTTTCTAATTTCAAGATACAAAAGAGGATTATCAATTATGCCATGTCCATCTAACAAACAATCAACAATCTTTATAAATTCACTCTCATACTTTGAATTTCTAAGGGAATGCACCCTATCTAGAAAAGAAGATCCAAGCGTTTGAGTACTCGCAATTGTTTGCTCAGCGCGTAGAAGGTGACGCTTGAACTTCTTTCTGCTCAATCGTTTTTTGGAGATACTGGGCAGTTTTTCCACGTACTTATTCTCCAAGTTGTGCTCTACCGCTCTGGTTAACTGAGTAAAGACCACTCCTGACTCTTCTATAATGGAACCAAAGAACTGATGTTTATAGAGTGTGTACAAGCAATCAACTGTTTGATAAACATAAGACAAATTTTCCATTTTCTCTAGTATCTCTTTCACTGAGGATGAAATGAGAATAATGCGGTAGCAACAAGTCTTTAATGGACAAAAGTTGTCATTATGAGCGGCAACGGAGTATTTTTTAGTGAGTAGATAAGGTTTATACTCCTTAACTGATACAGAAATGAATATTGTCTTGTCATTAAAATCTCTGTAAAATTGAGGTAAAACCTGACACATTATTGCTGCCATTTCTATATCGCGATAGCACTATAGAACCTATATATGGAAACAAAAATTACGGTAACGTAATTTCTATTTTTAGAGGTAACAAGTTCTGTTTCCATAAAAACCCATTTTCGAAATGATACAGTTCAAGAAACAGAAGGCTAAAAAAATTCGTTGTTATACTTGTTCAAAATATTTCAAGCACTATTTTTCTTTAATGCAACACAGACGAGCTAAACACCAGGATCCGTTTGAAATTCTGGTTAAAAAATTTGCGAACCTCAAGATTTCCGATTAGATTACCCTATAAGGAAATAACGTCATTTAGCATACCTTTTATGGGTATACATGACGTCATTACCATAAAAGGAAACTTTAAGTTATTGAGAGGAATTGCATACAAATACATCATTTATTTTCTCTTTCACTCTAAGCTCAAGTTGTTGAAATGTCTCTCTCTAAAGTATCACCTATTTTTTCGAGTGCTCCTTCAATGTACACTCAATCCTCACCAAAACCAGGGACTGATTCGGTTCCTTTTTATATGGACTTTGGTTCCAATTCAAAAAGATTTGGGAGATTTACTATGTCCCAGATTTCAAGAAACGGACAACTTTATACTGAACCAACCTTCCAAGTCTTTAGAAAAGACAATTCTGGGACTTTTGAAAAGTACCAGCAACTGCGAATTGGAGACTATGAGTTTAAGAAATTCTGCTTCCTCAAGGAGGATCTTCTCAATGGAGAACTGGAGATGAGAGAAAACCAACCCCAATTCGACAAAAACATAGGAATGGAACACGTGCTGGAACAGAGTCACAAAGTGAGAGAGATTAGCATTGGACGAAATCGATGACTCTATGTTACTTTCCTCCAATACATCAAGGACAACCCAGCTTCAACTTATACACAAATTCGACTTTTGTCGAAAGGAGAACAACGAGTTCAAACAAGTGACATATGTCAGCTACACTCTGGATGAAATCAAGGAGTTGATACAAAATCTGAAGGACTTTTCTAATATTCAACAATGTACATTTCAATAAATGTGTAATTTTATAATGTATTTGTCTTTTTAATTCATACTATTTGAATCATTTTTCTTTTTTTCAAACTGAAAATGAGTTGGAATATTGGTTCCTCCAGAAATATTTTTCTGAGTCTAAGAAATAAATCTAAAGTATTCCACGTTAGACTTCACTACGAAATAAAAGAGTCTTCTTATACAGTTCTTGAAGCTCTAAATTTTCCCAAAATTGATAAACTTGACAGTGAGTCCAATTTTTCAGAACTAAAGTGGGTTATTCATAACGGGTTACGACGCACTACTTTAATATATCAATCTGATAAACACCAAATTTCCATTTCACAACATCGTTGGAACGGAGTTCAAAGAAATGACGTCATTTCCATATATGGAAGTGATGAGTCATCGTCGAGTAGCTCAAAGTTACATATCAGCTTTTAATCATTATACTTTTTGTTTCTTCAGATTGAGTTGCTCCGCAATTTACGTGAATTTTACTCAATTCATCTTGAAGAATAATTTTGTTCCGCGTTGTTTTTTACTCTTTACTCAATTTAACTTGAAATGATTTACTGGTTTTGTTAAATCTCACATTGAAAAGCTAAAAGTTCAAATTTTGATTGCTGAATATAACATGATTAACAATAAAACTCTTGATTAGTCAGACTTTTTCTTTTCTCGTATATTCTCAAATCTTTACGAAGAAGAGTAAAAATTCATCTTTCTTAGCATTAGACAACAAAGAACAATACGCATTAAGCTATGGGTTTGGAAAATTTTTCCAATTCCATTCCTGTTCAGCAACTTCCAAGGAAGGATAATGGATCAGTGGAAGAAAGTGATAACGAACAGAGGGAACAACTTACAAAATTTCATGAGTCTGAGAATTTCGAGCGGAACTATCTTTTGATATCGGAGACGTTGGCTTTTAAACTATATGGATCACAACAACTGGATAAAAACACAGATGAGGTGATTAGTGCTTTCCTCTGTTGACGATCCTTGCAATCTGTCTAGACGATGAGTCGTCGCTGATTATGGTACCCTTTTTTGACATTTCAAAGACAAACTGAGTTTCTCAATGCATTAAAACAAAATATTTGCTTTTGACTTTGTGATGCATTCTAAATTTAGCAAAATATTGTTTTCAATAGTTGTACTTGATTTTTATTGATATCTAATTATTATATGTTTTTCAATAACAATTATATTATACTACGAATTTTAGGTGTTAACTGCTTTGAGCACTGCTAGTTAGTAAGAAAATGAGTTTCATATAGCCGATTGGTTGCATTTGTAAAGTAAAATTATTGTTATTTTTTTCCTAAATTATCTTGTTAACTGATTTTGTAAATTTTCTGCTCTAAGTTTTTTGCCACCTAATATTGCAAACAAGTGACTTTAAGAATTTTTAGTGTAAATTAATGTTAAACAATAGCTTTAGTAACACTATTGGCAGCAATCAATGAGAGAAAAATTACATCAGAAAAAATGTTAGGATTCTGCTAAAGATAATTTAAATGATTCGAAATCCTCCTTTGTAGGAATATTTTTTTCCTGATTTATTTTAACAGTATGACATAAGTACGTACATTTTATTTCAATGATTTGGTTGTTAGGCTAGCCTGAACAAAAAAAAAGCAAATTGTCAACAATTTTACTCGTTTTTAGCTGGAAAACAGTGTCAATTGGAAGATTGTTCTTCTTGATAGGTAAAATCGTTCTACTTAAAAAAATCTTTTGTAAAATGACATTAGGTTTTCGTTCCTGCGTTGGTAATCAATCGGTTAAAATTTGGTTATGCCCAAAATTTTTCATCTCTATAACAGATTAAACACGGTAGCAAGCAAACAAAAAATTATCAATATCATTGCTCTGTATCCAAAATAATTCCAGACCTTGTTATTTAGCATGAAAAAATTTAGCAATGTTCTTCTAACTTTGTGTTGACAGTCTAATCTTAAGAAAAATTTGTTGAATTTGGTAGGCAAGCTCCTATAGCTTTTTTTGACTTTCCAGAGATATTTTGGAAAACAGATTATAATTTTTACAGATATTATGCGACGAACAGACAAATTTTATGTCATATGCAACGTTTATTGTATGAGTTTCGTACTTCTTCTGTTAAATTTTGCAGCTCATCTATATCACGTAGACGAATAGTTGAACTAGGCGCGCAAAGTCCTTTGCTTTCATTGCCTGTCTTGAGAAATTCTCGTGGAGAGCCATATTTCTTCACAAAATTTGTTTCCAATCAACGCATTTTGTAATAGTTGACAAGAAATTGTGTGCACTAGTCTTTCAGCTGTCTTTTTTCTGATCAGCTTTAATTTGTAACAGAATTGGTTATAATTGATGGGCGAAAAAAAATTTTCATTTTGCATTCGCTTTTGTAAAGAATTAAAAAAAATTTTCAAGTATGTTTCAATTTAGTAGAGATTATGCTATTTGATATCAATTTTGCGTGATTTTGACCCTTGTGATTGTATATTGGTTGGACAAATCTGCATCACATAACAAATTTTTCACTCTGACAAAACTTATATTGCTTTAGTCGACTTATAAGTTGTTGATCAGTATTCTGTGGTTTTAATATAGTATTTTGCTCATATTTTAATCTCGCTATATCTGAACTGGTTTAATTCATTTGTTTTATGAAAGTCAGTATTTTCAACCAATCATAATCAAGTACTTAACTTATTCTAGAACATATGGTAAAGAGCACTCTATTTCAAAAATACATTAAATTGCTCAAAATATCCTTTTTCTAAATATTTAGCATAGATTCAAGCCAGTTAATCGACTAAGCACGTTTTAAAACTAGCATTTTATTGAGTGCGGGTAGTAGTTCTCATGTTTCGACGTAAATTGAGTGCAAGAAACAGAATAAAAAGAACATGCTGACTAATAAAGTCGATATTATTTTTTTAACAATTGTGACTATTACTCAGTTAGCTACGCAAGTTGTTCTTCTTATCGACTTTATTAACCCACTCGGGTAATTGTGCCTCAGTTTCCTGATACGTTTTCAATGTCAGTCTTAGATTGAAGATGTATTTTTATGTGTTTAGTTTATTTTGTGTCTGTGATTTTTTAAGTTCTAGTTTATTTGCTTTTCTATTATTTGACGTTTTTCCAAGTTTTCAGCGATAACGAGTTCACTAGTACTGTGACAATGTCAGATTAGCAAGAGGTAGTTTCGATCTACCGACCTCTGGGTTATGAGCCCAGCACGCTACCACTGCGCCATCTTGCTGTTTAATGTCGGCTATACATCATCTTAAACCATCTAGGTTAAATTGTGAATTTTTGACTTCAGTTTTCAGTAAAACTTTCGTAAAGTTTGATTCGATTTAGCAGATTTTATGCTGTTTGACATCTTTTGTGCGTAATTTTGAGCTTTTTATTGTATTTTAATGCTAAAAACTGTACCACATAGCAAACTACTCACTCTGACGAAAGTTGTGTAGTACTAGTCAACTTTTAAATTGTTGACCACTTTTATTTGTTTTTATATTGTTTTTTCGCTAAATGTGTCATCTGTGTCTGGTTATGCCCTGTTTCAACTCATTTGATTTTTAAAATTGGTATTTTCAACCAGTCAGAATTAGGTATTTGATCAAAAACTAGCTTGAAAAGCAAAAAGGAGGCAAAATTTAACAAGATTTCTGCAAAAATTCAGCAAATTTTTTGTAAAGTTTGATTCGATTTAGCAGACTTTATGCTGTTTGACATCCTTTGTGCGTAATTTTGAGCTTAATTGTTTTTTCGCTAAATGTGTAATCTGTTTCTGTTTATGCCCTGTTTCAACTCATTTGATTTTTTAAACTGGTATTTTCAACCAATCGGAAGAGAGTAATTAGAAATTATTGAAAAAAAACAGCGTAAAATTGTACAAAAATCTCAAAAAATCTCAAAAAATACCCCTGATCTTATACCTAATCTAAATACATGTCAGCGGCTATGAATAATCTTAATACATGTCGACCGCTATAACTAATCTTAATACATGTCGACCGCTATAACTAATCTTAATACATGTCGACCGCTATAACTAATCTTAATACATGTCGACCGCTATAACTAATCTTAATACATGTCGACCGCTATAACTAATCTTAATACATGTCGACCGCTATAATTAATCTTAATACATGTCGACCGCTAAAACTAATCTTAATACATGTCGACCGCTATAACTAATCTTAATTCATGTTGGCCGCTATGACTAATCTTAATACATGGCGGCTATACACAATCTTAATACATGGATATTCTATTCCTAATCATAATACATGGAGATTCTATTCCTAATCTTAATACATGGAGATTCTATTCCTAATCTTAATACATGGAGATTCTATTCCTAATCTTAATACATGGAAATTCTATCCCTAATCTTAATACATGCAGATTCTATTCCTAATCTTAATACATGTACGCGCCTATACCCTATCTTAATTCATGGAGATTCTATTCCCTATCTTAATACATGGAGGGGGACCCTACTCCGAAAATACCGCTATAGCCTATATTAATACATGGGGTCCCCACCCCCCCCCCCCCCCGGGGACTATCACTCACTCTATTACTACTAATTGTTAATAACATGTTTTGTGTAAATTTACAAAAAAGACTCGGATCAGTTTCCAACATGTACCTTAACCTAGACAAACTGCACGGCATTGAAATATCCAGGAAAACTTTTTACGAATTAACAGAAAATCAATGATTTCTGAGTAAAACACGACAAAATCGCCTAAATTTTTTTAACGGTGGGCTTGATATAGAAGAACTCCAATCGAAACTACAATCATTCAACTTTAACAATATATGATTCCAAAGGTGGTGTAGAAAACGCAATCATCTGAAAAAGATGAAAATTGTTTAGGTTTTTATATAAAGAGGACTTTAAGTTTCTATAAAGAAGACAATTATTTCATAAATTTAGATTTCCTTTTTCATGAAAAGCAACCTATGTCCTGACAATCATATAGAGGTATCCAAAAATTTACTTTCGAAGGTTTATAGACATAAAGTTGAATATTGATTCCAATGAAATTGTTTTGAATTTTTTTCATTTTATTTGACTCTGTTTTTGTTCGTTTTTTCATTACTCTGATTTTTAACAATTGATGTGACTAATTATGTCATCTCTCGAAATTTTCTTGTGACAATTTTTGTAGAGACTTTAATCTGATGATGCTGGAGGCGACGTTCATAAAAACTATAGTCCGTTCCATTGAATGATTCTCCTTTTTCTTAAATTAGAGCCCAAATAACTGCTCGTCTTTTATGTTTAGCTTAAATTCAAACGCAAATATTTTTTTTACTCGTTTCAAAAACGCATGCTCATTCTTTTTTCGCAAACCGATCCAAATATTATTTTTGTAAATTTGTACTCAAAAAAGCCAACCAAGAACAAGCTTTCCAATTTTCGGGACATTTAAACTGGAAATTCTTAAATGTTTCCGATTCAACGAGACTTGTAAGTATATCCAAAACTACACTTATGAACACCGGTCAGAACAATTGAAACTGCAAAGTAGTTTGTTTGACAATTTTTTGGAAAGAATTAGTATCACCGGTTTTGTTTTCCTCGGAAATGGCTGTTTTTCATCTATGCTTCCAGAACTTTGGTTTTGAGATAAATTATTAATTAACGTTAGCATGCTTTGCAGAAGAAAAATTTTGGACCGTGGTACCTGAGAAACAGTGATAAAATTCTTGATACTATTATTTAGAATGCTAATTCTGTAATTATAAAAACGTAGTAAAACAATTGTACTTTGTTTATATAATGATAAGAAACCTCCCATCTGACCAATAAAAATGCTCAAAACGGGAAATTTCTATTATTAATGACCACGAGAGGTCATGTATCAAAGATTAACAATAGTCAGATCCTGAATATGCTGGTCGAAATCAAACAATTAGTGTGCGTAGAAACTGGCAGAAAAACTTAATTTCACTAAAACTGAACTCATCAATAATTTTACAAAGCAAAAGTGTCAAAGATACGAATAATTTCATACGTGATGACCATATCGCTGTCACGAAAGATGAAAAATTAGCAAATGAACGAAACGTTTGACATGAAAAACCTGAGTGAGAGAAACAATGAGCTGCAGAGAGAACATCTCGTCTTGCTACAATAACACCACAACATGTAGAGTTTGACTGATTGTCGTGTTGTATGATAATTTGGACAAAGAAGTCGCTGTACATGTCGATCCAGTCCTCTAACTTTGTCAAGTGCAAGCCGAGATTAGGTAGTTCATACTTCTCTTGTATTAACATCATCAATATTAAAACGTCTTTAAAGGAACTTCCCCAGGCAAATAGGTTTTGTGTGCGTATCGAAAATACAAATGACTGAAAATGAGAGATAAACTATACAGTAAATGCTTAATACGGATTGGTCAGGTGGTAAAAACCCGTTTTCAATAAGGTAAGTTTAACAATTTAAAGTCTGCCATTCGATCGACTTGTAATTTGATCAAGTGTTATATTTAAACAAATAATAGATAGAGAGATCGCTCCCCGTCTAGTTTCTTTTTTCTAGTAAGTTCTAAAGGTTATAGATTTTTTCCTGAACAAGATTGTCCTTACAATTCAATTTTGTTTCGGAAGAGAATGGGTTCAATGAAACACTTTTGACAACTATTTTTCAGCCATTTAATAGACCATACACGATATATGGTTTTCCGAACACAATTTAAAATTTGAGCAAAAGTATTTTTTCCAAAAAAAGAAGTCTCTAAGCGTAATCCAGGATTCCGTCCAGTTTGACATACTGTTTGAGCAGTAAGTCTCTTTGGTTTGCGGAAAGTCCACAATTGTAAAGGATCAATCGATTTACGTTATTAAATACGAATAACTCAAAAAACTTGTTTCCAAATTGAACAGTTTTATTAATTTGAGTCCATTTAGAGTTTGTTATTTTAAACTTTTCAGTGTCTACGATGAGCTCATTCTTTTCAAAAATCAATGACTGCCCCTAATTTGTATGCCAAAATTTGCAAAATGGGATCTTTCTCTTCCTTAGCAAACACTACTGTATCGTCAGCAAAAAGTTATCGAACATTGCTTGATTACTGAAAGTAAGTCGTTTATATTAAAAAGAAAAAAATAAAAGATTCAGATTTAATCTTTGGGATCACCACATTTTGACTATTCAAATGTGAATATTTAGTATGTCTATTAAGATATAATTTTGATTGTTAAAATATGACTGGACTTATTCGTATGCTCTGGAACCATAAAACTCTAGTAATCTCAATAAAATTGAGTGACCAATCTTATCCAAATGTTTTGTGTAATCAGTCAAGCATTTAGTAATTTTATCTTTTCAGCCAAAAGATTTTCTGTTTTCGCTGAACAAAAAAGAAGAGCTGGTAAGCAAGAACGATGGGAACCAGAGCTACACTTCACTGGAGGAAACAGTTTCACTTTACAGTAATTTTAAAAAAATAGCTGTGGAGATGCATTTCTAAGACTTTTTTTAGACTGGTAGCAAAGTAATTGTTCTGTAATTACGTATGTCCTTATTGACGCCAAATTTAAAGCTAGGTGTCACAATAGCTATCTTTTATAAATCAGGAAACACTTCAGTTCACAGCATTGTGACAAAATTCTCAACAAAAAGTTGGCAAATTATTACTGAAATCATTTTTTTTCACAACTACCACGATCTTTTCAACATTTCTCAAAGTGTGAAAGAGCACATAAATGGCTTCTTTTCTAATATAATTTTTAGTTTTTTCTCCTTTGCGTTTGCTATGGAAGTAGCCAGTTTTTT
This sequence comes from Convolutriloba macropyga, assembly GCF_964194025.1. Classification (NCBI taxonomy): domain Eukaryota; kingdom Metazoa; phylum Xenacoelomorpha; order Acoela; family Convolutidae; genus Convolutriloba; species Convolutriloba macropyga. Next base: position 32,591,841 of record NC_134476.1, on the reverse strand, counting down.
GCGATGGAACTGGAAAAATTGCTTTGGGCTTCAACCATTGTTGCGGATTTCGCTTTGTTCGCAGAAAAGATTAATATTTTTTTACTTTGACCCTATTTTTTGGCAGTTCTCTTATTTTTAGTCGAAAATATTATTCGCTCATCTTGTTAAAATAATTTGTTTTAACTTTGATAGAATTAGAGCGGTTTTCTGATGACGGATTTTTATTGTTCTTTCAAGGGGTAGCTATCTCCTATTTTTTCCTTAAGAGCTTCTTGTGTTTGATAGTAATCTACTTTTCTAGTTTTCGAGTTTCCTTTTTTTGAGAATACCACTGGACAACAACTATCAAAACTCTCTAATTTTTTAACTCTTGAAGAACCCAAGTACTGTTTCATGTTCCCAAAAACAATTTATTTTTAAACTCTAAATTTCAATTGCAAGTCAAGGATCCTCTAATGCTTTAGAAATCTTTTAAGGGAATGAATTTAGCATTTTTTTCGTTTTCTTTTTTTCTCCAAAGAAACAAGTGATTGCATGATGGTCACTTATTTTGCCCATCTCTGTTTAGGGCTAGAAACAGTTTGTTTAAAAAACAGCCTAAATTTTTCGCGGAGTTAAAATAAACTTCAGTAATAGAAAATTCAAAGAAAGCTGTTTTACTTTGAGCATGCACTCCTCACGTTACAAAAAAGAAACACGCTTACAGCAGTCAACTTATTTTTGAGCAGAACCATTTTGATTTAAAATTAAGAACTCGGCCAAATTTTTGTGCTCTTTTTGTATCCAAAGTTTGGCCAAAGTTTTAGCATGATAATGAAAACATACTGATTTTTATTGAGGGACCTTTTTGATACGATTGTCATGATATCAGTTATATAACAAATACCTATCTAATCTTAGCTATTAAAATATAAATATTCTAATCTAAATTTATGCAAAGCGTGAAAATCTTAAGAATGTGAATAGTTTGGCCAAAGTTTTAGCCTGATAATAAAAACTTACTTTTATTCAGGAAATTTTTTGATGCGATTGTCATGATGTCAGTTCTATAACAAATTCCTGTCTAGTCTTAGCTGTTAAAATGTAAATGTTCTAATCTAAGTTTATGCAAAGAGTGAAAACCTTAAAAGTGTGAAAAGTTATGAAAAGGTTTAATTGTCAATTTACAAAAAATGCAAATTTTGAGAGAGCTTCAACGATAGCTTTAGCTGTCCAATGAAATGAATTTAGTATCTCGGCGCAAAAGATATTGATCGTCCAAAGTTTGTCCGTCAAAAACGGTCTCCAATGAAAACAATTTAAAGTGGGCCTTTAAAGTGGGACTTTTCCTCGACTTGCTCTATGTCAATGAACCTACACCCTTCTCGTTTCCATTGAGCTGATCCGCATCCAAAATAAATAGCAACTGAAAAACTATCCAATTCAAAGTTGTCTTTCTCATTGATTGCAATATTTAACTAGTAAACTGAACACAAATAAAATATAACAAATATGGCGCTACAAAAACTTGGTTCGTAATAACTTGTGAGATATAAAATGGTTACAAAAAACTACTATAGAAAATCTTATAGCCCTAATTTATCTTCCTGTTGTCTTGAGGATGGTATCATAATATAATATAGTAGAGAAATATTTAAACCATCCGCCAATTTGACCTAGATCCCAAGTCTTGTTAATATTTTTGCTAAACGTTGTAAACCTTGGTATGTACGGTTTAATTTACCAATTTTCAACGTCTATCTTTATTCGTTATCAATGTGTGAGTGAAACGTACAATAGTAGCTTTGTTTGAACATATTTTTAACCCGCAAAAGCCATGCTAAAGTATGTGGTCATTTATAACATTGTGTTGATCAATAAACAAAAAAAAGAATTGGAATTCTTCTTTGGGAAAAACAATGAGCAATTTGAATCTGCTATAGGAAACTTAAATTACTAAAATTTGGTACTTTTTGCCACAGTTCTAATCACTAAGAAACTAGAGAAAACAGTTTTCGACTTGAATTTTACTCCATGTCCTTCCATGAAGAAAATGAAGAAAATTTTTGTCGAAATAATGCTTTTGTTTTTTAAAAAAAATGAGTGGAGAAATTTTTAATTTAGATTAATTACGCTCCCCTTGCACATTAATTTGTGATCCCTGATCTGCTCATTTCTTCAACACGTAGAATTCCCCCCTTTTTTGTGAAAACACAGTTTTTGTTCTTTTTTATACTTTTTTTATAACGATGCAGATTTTATTTCAAAAGCCGTTTTTTTCCTTTTTGATCATTTTTTTTGATATTGATGATAATAGAAGTTTATCAGAAAATGAAAACAAGATAACTTCAAAAAGTTAAACTGGCTCTTTCTAGTAAATATTAAAGAAAAACTACACCAGAAAAAGATAAAACAATAAAAACTACCAATGGCTCAGTTAAATCAGCAGAAATATGTGCTGTTTTTTGCAGAGAAAAGCTACTAATATTTATATAGGTTATAAGCTTCTCAGACAATGAATACGATTAATCCAATCTATTGTACAATTGAAAATTATTTTTCACAATTTGATTGAAAAATTTGAAACATTTAACTTGTGCCTCCGCATTCTATATTGTTTTCTTGGAGCTATATATACCACAGACCCTGAGTTGTATTCATCAACTAGGTTGAAATAGGTCCGAAAACGCTGATAATCAGAAACATTCGATAATCAAAACATTTGATAATCAGAAATCTTTTATAGTTCACTTTTTGCTAGAAAAGTGTTTTTAGGGCCTGACGTAATTCATTTTATTGTCCAGCACGCAACAGAAGCACATGATGCACTACAATTAGCTCAAATTTGCATATCTGTTTTCCAGACTGAATCGCTTTTTGTAAAAATGCTTCTTTTCTCAATTTTAGAAAAATTATCATAGGATCTACTCATGGAAATTCTAAGACGTTTTTTATTTTTGCTCTTCCTTATATGTCACAGAATACTTCAATATCTTCGTTTACGAAGATATCGATACTCATCCTTTGTAACAATCTCCTCAATGAAAATATTGGCCTTCGATATTTTTTGTGAACACGTTTTAATAATTGACATATCCCTTCAAACAATTTTCAAGAACATAAGCAATATACCTGCAAGAACATCGGATGCCAGAGAAGCCTGTATAAAGACGCATCCGCTGAAGAGATTTAAATTTTTGTTACGTTAATCGAATACTGATTGTCCTATTTTTCACAACGCGAACATTTTGAAAGAACGAGTTGGCAGTATCAAAATTTTGTCTCAAGGAGTAAACTATTATGTCTCTATCTACATTTACAATTCACTAGAAGGTGGCTTAGCCCTATTATGTATCGTTTTCGTATTTTCTTTGGTTGTTTTGTCTAAATTTAACTAAAGTCTTTTTTTCTCTGATTGTAATAACCTAAACTCTTCTTCATTAAAAATTTTGATTTGGAAATGTTTGGTGCAGACAATATCACTATTTAATGCTTTCCTAAGATTCCTAAGATCTCATTAAAGTTCGTTTGTGTGGAGTTCCCTCACAGTGCATAGTTTATATTTCACGCACAGTTTTTTGACTAAATCTTTTCTCTTCAAAGTTAAGATAGTTCTCCGAATGAATCTTTGGTATTTTCAATTTTCATTATCTTTGTTTTATTTGTTTTTCCATAGTATAATACGGCGTTCTGAATAATTGGTTGAATGTAGAAAAAAATTATTCTAATCAATCATTCACCGTAAAAAAAAAATTTTACAAAATTATTTTTGTACTATAGCTTTTGTAATTCCTTTTAAGTGCTCTTCAAACTCTAGCGTTTGATCAATTATTGAACCTTGGTACTTGGAACTGCGATTTTTTTCTTGTATATCAACCTTAAGACTGTTGCCAGAATGGCAAGGAAACTCAACTATGTTTTGTTTTGACGTATTAATCGTAAGTTTATTTTCTTCAAACAAAAAGCTTTTTTCAAATTTTCATCGCAATTAAATTTCCAGTATCAAGTGTGTAGTTCTGATGTGTCGTCTGGATATAGTAACATTTGAATTTTTGAAAATTTGTCTGGATAATCTTTTATATAATAAAAAGAGAATGGGACCGTGTATAGAACCTTAAGGAACCCCTATCAATTTTTTGGCTGCAGCGATGACACTTTGTGTTCTGTTGGAAAGATATTCTTGCAAAATTGCTAACACTGCTCTTCTTAAACCGCAATCTGCACACTTTTTTACAATTTTGGACCAAATGTTTCGAATGTTTTCCTCAAATCAAGGATTTTGCTGATAGTTTTTAGTTGATTGCTTTTATTAGTTCCGATTTTTCCGATAACATCTGTAATTGCTTCTACAGTACTTCGGTTTTGTCGGGAACCAAATTGCTGGGAGTGCAATAGATTAAATTTTTCTGGAAGAGAAACTATTCCTGTTTTCAATAGCCGTTCAGAAATTTTGCTGATTAAAGGGATCAAAGATATAGGACAATAATTGCTGCAAGTTAGATTGATTCCTGACGTAAGTATCCAAAATAACTTCAGCTATTTTTAAAATATTTGTAATTTTTTTCCCGGATAGCCCTGTTAATCAGAAAAGATTAAAATACTGATTTTGGAATAGCCAGTTGTAAAAGTCTTTTGTTTATGCCTTTAAAATCTTCAGACTTACTGTTCTTAAGGCTACCAATACAGCTACATAATTTAAGAGCACTTGGTTGTTCAACGAAAATGGATGAATTACTCTTATCATTCATTTTTTTTCACGTTGGTCGAGAGAACTGATGAAAAGTTTTTACCAATTTTAACAATAAATTTGTTCGGGCTATTGGCGTTTAAGTTATTTATACAGAGCTGCTTATTATTTCCGTTATTCTGGAATTTTTTCATGATTCTAAAAAGCTTTCGTCTTTGTCCCAGAGTATTAATAATAAGATAGTGATAATATTTTCTTATCGAATCGTCGACCAGTTTCTTAACTTTGTTTCTCTGTTTCTGGCAGAGTTTTCTGTTTTCCGAAAAAGTAAACCTTTGTAAAACCTCGTCTTGTTTGCCGGCGCGTTCTTGATAATGTTTGTAATCCAACCCATGTTTTTGTTTTGATTTAATTTAAATTCGGTTTTCGTTTGGAAGAAATTTTGAAAATGCTCTGCTTAAGGTGAGTTAAGTTATTTAAGGTGAGTCTCATTTGCAGTTTTTTCCCAGTCGCTCATTAAAAATTTCAAGTGGGATATTTTCAACTTAGATCTCTTACAAACAGATCTGTTTTGCCTAGAACGCTGAAATGTTGAGTTATACCGTTTTGGTCATTGTCACAGTAGAGTGTAAATTCGGCGAAGCACAAATTCTTCCCAGCTATAAGTTCTACTAACCATGATGTCGTGAACGAAATGTTCTACATACTAATATTAAAGTCCCAGCAACCAAAGTTCTCGGTAGATTGTCCCGATATTCATTGTTTCTTTGAAAAAATCTGGGCTTGTATTAGGTGGTTGATACACAATTGCGAATGCAACTTGAGGTTCAATGTCGGGTGCTAAAATGGTAAGCAGTTTTAGAGAATTGCTGATTTCACAACGCAATACCTCATTTTCAAGACTATTTCTAGGGTAGATTCTAACAGCAGCTCCTCGTTTTTTTCGATTGCATAAAAACTCCGATATAGTTTACTATTTGGAACAAATTTGCATTGATAATTTCGGTTGTCCTTTTTTCAGTTAAACCTAGAACCAAAAGGTCTTCTGCAGACCAATTGAGATAGTTCATTAAAATTTTTGCTCAGTGATCTTATTATCTGCAGTAGAAATAAATTAGACATTTTACCATCTAGTTTACTTTATCCATGCAAAACCATTGCAATAGTGAGAAAAAATCATTGCAATATTGAGAAGTCATTAAAAAGTTTTAAAAAAACCTAGTTTTGTACATATTTAAAAATCTTTAAAAATGCGGAAGTTGCAATTTTTTTTCTTAACTATAGATTAATTTTTTTCATAGGTTGTTTTAACATGGAAGTGGCAGAAAAAAAAACAACATATGTATTATCACAGAAATCGCAGAAACATAATTGCACATATTTCTGTTATTATTCTCAAAAGCAACCTCAAAAGTTTTTTCGCGAAAGTCGAAGAAAAACTTCCTGTCTAGTAAAGATACTTGTTGTCGCTGTTGTTGTTCCGCGGAAGTCGCAGAACAAAACAATGACGAATTAACAGTTAAAATCAACTTTAATTTTTCTTAAACAGAAAAAAAATTAAACACCTCTCTCTTGTCTTTTTTTGAAAATCTAGTTTACCTAACCAAAAAACGTTCCAGAAATATACTCAGATTGCTCAACCAAGAATCTTACATAGACGACAACACAAAACTGCTTCGTAATGGGAATAAAAATAGTGAAGTTAGATTGTTAGAGTTTTTCTTCTTTTTTATGTTTCGGCTAGGCAGTTTTTGTTAATCATTTGACTTCTTTCTTCCAGAGACATTTTTCATAAACTTCAGCTCGCAGTCTGGCCTCATCCTCGAGATCATGAGTTTGCTTCCACTCGAGTGTTATTGATGTTTTTGCATTTTCATAACGTCACAGAAGCGCACGCTTTTCAGATTCGGAGAATATACTTTGTTCTACTGGATCAGGAGGCTCGTTGATGTTTATATCCTTTTCATTCAACGGGTTTTCTATACCTTTTAGTTGGCGTCGGTTTGTCATAACAAATACCTTCATGAAATTGATTAAATTTATTGATCACATTGGGCATAATTCCTGCTGGTATGTGTTTGCAAGAAGGGATAACATGATTCGCCACTTATGTACTATCTGTGATGCATTTAACATGGAATTGTTTTTCAAAAAGTTCAATGATCTCCTCCGCAAACGTTTTCTTTTAAAGGGTGTCAAAGGAACGGTTCAAGAATTGCACACCATTTTTTCGTGTATATGCTTCCTGATCGCGGAGTCGATCGTCAGGTTCATCGACAAATTTTCAAAGCCTCTAACCCTTTGTTTCCTAACTTTATTTTGTTGTGGAATCACTCATTCAGAATTTTGATTTTCGATAATCTACTTCATGTTCTGTTCCTTTGGGTTTGGTCGCACATAATTGATAAAAATATAAAGTAAACTGTTACGGGGTCAAATTGTTCAAGGGATTGCATCTATAGTCTGTCCCATAAAGTTGAGATAAGTGAACGTTCGAAAAACGCCAAAAACGTACAATTGAGCATCAATATGGTCATTCGAATGTCAACGTTTTTTCCGTTAAGTTTTCATTCATCAAGTTTTTCTACATGGTTTAAAGTTGACCTTTGAATTTTGAACTCTAACCTGTGTTTTTTGGAACGTTCGCTTTTTTCAACTCTATGGGCACGCTATATTTTGTTCTTTGCAAGTAAGTTCAAATCAATGTTCGCATTGCGTGGATGAAGCAAAAAGTAAAACCAATGTAAATTCTCTCGCTGCATGATGCGACTGTTTTCGATCTTTGCTCTTTTCGTTCATGCAAAAATTGCAAAAAAAATGTTTTGCCGGGCAAAAATTTCAAGTTTCGCCGGCAAATGTTACTTCGTTAATCATAGAAGATACTAAAAATGATTCAAGGTAACTGAGAATTTAGCTTCATTCTAAGTTAAAAAAGAAAAAGACTCTCTTGGAGTTAATTGCAGACGACGTTATTTTTTCTCTTAATAGGATTTGAGCTATTTAATTTAGAGTGTCAAGACATATATCTCTCCGTCAACTCAAGAAATTAGTAATCAATGACAAACAGTGCCGCCATAACCTGAGTTTCAAGCAATTGTTTATTGAAGCGACATAAACAGTACTTCACTATAACGTAAATAATTTGGATGCTTCAAATAAATTGAATAATTTTTCAGAGTTTTTTAATCTGCTTCATAGTTTGTAGCCTCTACCTATAGTCGTATCGCTCACACTAAAATATCGCACAAACAATATGCAAAAGCACATCTCAAGATCAGTGAATGAAATCTAGGAGGAAATTGTGGAAGAATGAAAAATGGAGAAATTTACCTTCAACTCAAAGTTTGCTTGCGTGAATATGATGTTTCTGATAATGGTGAGTTTTCTTAACAGGAGAAAAATAAATGTTTCATTGACAAAATCTGAATCACAGTAAGGGTTCCAAGTCTAATTATTGCTGTGCTCGGTTTGAATATGCAAACTTTTAATCATTAGTATGGATAATTACAAGGTGACAATGAATTTTACAAGGTGACAAATTTTCTTCAAAGGTGGAAAAGTTCAATCAAGTAGTACTAAAAAATTCATTGATTTAGCTAGAAAAACACAAGTTGCTTTTACAAAATTTTTCATTTTTTCTCAAACTCTTGCAGGATATATGTTGTATCTTAGGATTGATTTAATAAATAACTTTTTGTTTTAAACATATGCAAATTTTTGTCTATAGTTGGGCATGCTTGAGTTTCGTCTGAGGGCTGAATATCATCGAGTCAGGCATGTATAAAGTTTAAGGTTTTTTATATGCATTTTGACGTCCATAGATGGAAATAAGAGAGAATAGGAACCAAATTATAGATATTAAAATAAGTGAAGGAAACTTTTCGAAAATTAGTTTTCATTGTAATACCTACCAGTTAGTGACCTAACCTGTAT